>NW_011356290.1:245926-251134 GCF_000735185.1 Notothenia coriiceps
CGCGCGTCATCTGAAAAGAGCAGCTCCATCTACCTCACCCAACGGTGGGTACATCTGGGGACTTGCCTCCGATGCAGAGCAGACTCACGCTGCAACTGGTCAGAGAGCAGACAGGCATCCCTACTATCAGGCAGTTTGCAAAGACTCGACACGGGGGCCCAAACGGTCACAGCTTGACAATGCATGCAATCCCTGGGCTCATGGCCGGTGTCTCACCGTCCGTGATACTTACTCGCCTGCCAGAGGTGGCTTTTCCGGCTTGCGTTTAGACCGCCAAGAGGCACCAACGATGTCTAGTGTGACGTCCAACTGGACGGCATGACCTCCGGGATACTTGGTACCCAAAGCATCGCGAGGGAACTCTCGCTGGCGCGGTGACCTTCCTACGTCACCGTGTTCCCGATGCATCCGTGATCAGGAGGGGGGGGGACCTGCCTAGAGAGAGCTAGGTAGGTGGGGGCTGGCCTCCTGACAGAAATCTGCACATCAACCTTCTAGAGCTACGGCAGTAGTACGCTCCTACAGCAGCAAACCCTTACTAGCGAGGTTACAAACATGTGTTTTGAGCGACGACAAACGTTACCACAGTGCTTAACATCCACGGGAGGCACGGAGATCAGACTGGGCGGCTGGACTCCATGGACGCCGACTGTGAAGTGCCCGACAACGAGAAAGGTCCTCGTCATCCTCCGAACCCGCCAACGAGCCATCCGCCCCCGCTGAAGGCGAACGTGAAGCTTAACGTGAATGGGCCAGCCGCCATCGGCATAGCCTCGTGCCCCAAACACTCAAGCACAGGTGGGGCGATGGCGCCCGCCGATATGAGCAGGGCAGCGAAGGGCAGGCCGGGGTCACTAGAAGCGTGGACTCCCATGAAGGTATGCTAAACTTCTTTCTTTTCTTCAAAACGCTTTGTCCTTTCTCTGCTTCAGCTTTTTTTTCTTTTTCGAGTTGGTCTCTGCTCCGCTGAAGAGAAAGCATGACAGTCAGGCGAGGGCGTGCCGCCTCTAGTAGTACCGGCGTGGGCTTGTGCGCTGCACTTCAGGTAGGCCCGCCCCGGAGGCCGCTACGTTTATTAATATTCCAGAGGGACTGCTGCATAGCGATGATTGAGGGTATACCCATAAGATCACGTAGAGCGGTCTGCCCTGTGGCTTTATATAACCTAGGAGTTACAATACGTTACCGACCCGCTTTCCTCTCACTCTGATAAAAAAACATCATCGTTGTGATCCAAAAATCCTGCTCCGCTTGTAGTGGCACTCCATAGCACTCGACCAAAAATATAAGGAAGCAACAGCTTTTGATTTTTTTTGCTCCCATTTTTCATTCGGAGAGACTCAAAGGATCTAAAACATTATCTATATATCACAAAATAACCATTTCCTCAAATATGTTCAACGAAAACAATCTTGATAGTGAGCACTTTCCTTGCCGAGATAATCCCCCACCCCAAGTGTGCATATCGAGGATCCGATAGACAGCATGAATTATTGCACAGGCTGCCTTAAGGCTGGCCACAATAAAAGGCCACTCTGAAACGTGCAGTTTTGCTTTATTGGGGGGGTCTGGGGGGGTCCGAAAACCCTAGGGTTACCTAACCCTAACCCTAACATGTCACCCATTGAGCATGTTTGGGATGCTCTGGATCGGCGTATACGACAGCAGTTCCAGTTCCTGCCAATATCCAGCAACTTCGCACAGCCATTGAAGAGGAGTGGACCAACATTCCACAGGCCACAATCAACAACCTGATCAACTCTATGCGAAGGAGATATGTTGCACTGCGTGAGGCAA
Source organism: Notothenia coriiceps (assembly GCF_000735185.1). NCBI lineage: Eukaryota > Metazoa > Chordata > Actinopteri > Perciformes > Nototheniidae > Notothenia > Notothenia coriiceps. Next base: position 247,724 of record NW_011356290.1, read on the forward strand.
ATGGTGGTCACACCAGATACTGACTGGTTTTCGGATTGATAAAATTGATGAATTGATAATACGATAATAATCGTCTCAATGTAAGTACAGTAATCAACTGGGTTGGTTTCATGGTGATATCTATCTGTATCTTTATCCTATTCACCTGTAGTGTCTCTCCTTAAAGAGCCTGTGACACGAACCCAACAACTGTTGTGCAATGAAATAGTGGGCTACTAGTAATCTCGAACCGTCAGTTTAAAAAAGAAAAAGCGATACCGTTCCGATAAATATCAATAATTTCGAACATCGCGGGAAAATTCCTTCGACTCATTTTGAGGTTTTGGGGGAAAGCCGTAAGTGACGTCAATGCGGGAACGCTTCACTGTGCGGGCGAGAGAGCCAACACACGACAAATGTGTTGTCATGCCGAGAAATGGTGGAATTACTGAGTATTAGGCACGTTGAATCAACGCTTTAATGAAGTGACTACAGCTATCCTTCATCTATGTGTCCAGGCCTGCTCTTTCATGCTCCAATGCAGGGCGAACATAAAACATGAAATGCATCGTAGTGAAGGATGATGACTAGGCTTAAAAATCGGACGCCTACTGAGAGCCTGCTGAATCTCTCCCTCCCCGCTCGCGATCGTGTATATAACCCACAAACGTTAACTTTTGTAAGTTGTGAACCAGTGGATGAAACTACATTTATGTATGTGCTTTCATGTCCAATCTCGGGCGTACATATCGAGTTGTGAGCCGATCTGCATTTCCTGATGAGAAAACAAACCCTTACTTTTTGTAGTGCAGTCAGTGTGTAGTGGGGCGTTGGACGGGGGTACGCGCCGTACCCCACTTTACTTTGGAAGCAATGAATTGTTTTCTTTTTTTTAAAGTCAATACAGGCATTCCTCAAAGCCGGACCCCGGGTCCGGATCCGGACGAAACCAACACTGCCTACCCTGAGCACAATATACTTTTCATTATGTGGACGCGAGACATTCGCCACAACCAACGAAGTCTAAATGTTCCCTGCATGGTNGGTGGGATGGATTATCTCGGCAAAGGAGAAGTGCTCACTATCACAGATTTTTTCAGATTTGTGAACAATATTTGAGAGAAATGGTTATTTTGTGTATGTAGAAAATGTTTTAGATCTTTGAGTTCATCTCATGAGAAATGGGAACAAAAACAAAAGTGTTGCATTTATATTTTTGTTCAGTGTATGATAATATTTTTTCCCTGCAGGTCATGCAGATCGACTATAACAACCTGACAAAGTTTTACGGCACGGTGAAGTTTGATGAGGGTGTGTTCGGAGTGTTTGAGTACGGAGAGAGGGGGTCGCTCAGGGTACGTTTGATACGCTCACCTGCAGACCACTCAGGTGTTATATTAATGGTAGTGCAGTTTGAACATAAACCAATACTACCTAATAGTGTCAGTAGTATGTTAAAGAACGAGCAAGTCAAATGGAAGCCCTTAAACAACAATCTGTCGAAAAAAAGTATGAACATTTGATCTCTAATGACAGATTTTATCAAAAATATTGAGTAAATATCTAAAAGATAATGACTTGTTCTCTCAAAGATCAAAGTAATAATGACTCTGTACCTCAATCTAATGACTTTCTCGAAATTATGCTTCAATCTTAAAATAATTATGTGTCTCAAAGTAATGAGAATACAATCATTTTTACCACATTTAATGTCCCTTTCTTCCTCCAGTATGTGCTGAACGATAAGGTTTCGTACCCGGAGAACACCTTCATGGACTGGGAGTTCAAGATCTCCGTCATGTACGACATCGCTAAGGTGACATATTATTATATAAGACAGTTTATAAGGTTCAAGCCAAGCTCAAAATTGACTTCCTAAACTGTGGATATGGACTATACGCGAGCTATTTAACCTGGGCCATTATTCCACTTAGCAGTATTCTGCACTAACTGTTCAACTTTTTCTATACTTATATCATTTTGAGCAATAATCTGGTTTTCAGCACTTAAATAATCATTATTATATCCAATGTCCCCCCAGAATAAAGTATAATTGATAACATTTTGATAATGCACTGTTAGTACTTGTTGTTGCAGTTCCCTCTTTTGGCCACTAGAGGTCAGTAGAGACTCTTTAATCTCCTCTCTCTGCAGGGCATGTCCTACCTTCACTCGAGTCACATCCAGGTTCACGGTCGCCTCAAATCCACAAACTGTGTGGTGGATAACCGCATGGTGGTGAAGGTCACTGACTTTGGCTGCAACAGCTTCCTCAGCCCCGGGAAAGGTAAACAACAACAACAACACAACAGCTGCAATGCTCGAAACTCACTTCTCAAGTACTGCACTGAAGTATGATTTGAGATACTCTCCTCCTCTCCTCTCCTCCTCTCCTCCTCTCCTCCTCTCCTCTCCTCCTCCTCTTCCTCTCAGACCTGTGGACAGCTCCAGAACACCTCAGACGTCAGGGCACGTCTCAGAAAGGAGACGTTTACAGTTTCTCTATCATCGCTCAGGAGATCGTTCTGAGGAAGAGCACTTTCTACACCGAGCTCTGCGCCGACAGAGCGGGTGAGACAAAGACACGCCGTCCAGAATGAAGCTATAGAAAATCAGAATCAGCTATTTTTCTTTAATATCCTTTTTGAATAAAAACATTTTTGACATGATTAGCCTTTAAAGGTCACCTATCATGCTATTTTTAGGCAATAGCATAGGTCTCAGATATATAAAGATATATAAAAAACATGTCTATGAAGTGTTTTGCTCAAAATACCAAACAGATCACCCATTCTAGCCATGCCTCATATCCCTCTATTTCACTTCCTGTTTCAAAAGTGCTGATTTGGGTATAAAGCTTTCAAAAAATAAAAAAGAGGGAGGGGGTTGAGCTCATGCGGGACCCGGCAGCTACTGTCTAAACTAAATACTGCCGTGATGAAACGCCATATCATGGATTATCAAGGATTATTTCTGAAACAGTATGGAGCTCAAAGGCTTTCTCTCTTGCCGGTTATACCACAAGGTGAGTTCCTTTTTACTTCCTGCTTCTTCACACACATGCTCTCCAGTACAGGTTAGCTCTGAGTGTTAGCGATGCTAATGTAAACACCGACCATATTACGTCCAAAACAGTCGGGCATTGTTTCTGATAGCAACGTTTCTGATTGGGCCGTGGGTCCACATTTCAGATATTACGTCATATCGGACGCAAATCTGGATCAGCTCCGTTGTTCCCCCGTTTTTAGAGATTTGGGTACGGAGGAAAAGAGAGAGGGTTTTATTTTCTGACGCTGCGTGAGTTCCCTGACACACCGGGGACACATCTTTATGTTTAAAAGACATCAAGAAGTGCATTTTGCATGATAGGTCCCCTTTAAATGCCACATCATTATGTATGTATACCGGAAAAAAAAAAAGATTATAAAATAT
>NW_011356291.1:0-1963 GCF_000735185.1 Notothenia coriiceps
TTCATCTCGGGCCACATTAGCATCATGATTGCACTCAAAGGGCCAGTTTTATATACAAGAATATAAAAAATACATATATAAAAATGTAATATATATAAAATAATGTATTATATTACATTATTGCCTCTGCATTGGATTATTATCGGATAGAGTAACTTAATAAGTCTCTTCAGTGAGAATGTCACAAAATGATTTTAAAAGAAAAGCCAAATTCTGGAAAAAAAGTCAAAATCCCCCAAAAAAAATGACATTTTGAAAAAAACATCAGATTCTGAGAAAAAGGCAAATTCTAAGAAAAATGAATATTTTGAAGAAAAAAAGTCAAATTCTGAGAAACAAGTGAAATTTGAGAGGCATTGTGCTACATGTAGTTTATGGGCAACGTGCTTCTGTGAATCGGCATGTAACCTTATAATAAACTGTGAATTATATTCTTTGCAAGCTCTTGTGGGGCCACATAAAATGAATTCACGGGCCGGATTTGGCCCCCGGACCTTGAGTTTGACACCCCTGGCTTAAAATGTATCACTTACTTTGGGGCCAGGAGCACCATAATCCCCCTGCTCTCCCTTCATCCCGTATCCAGGCTCACCCTGCATTAGAAAGACAGCAACACTGAGCACCAAACATCATGTCAAACCTTCCACCTCTCACTACTGAAGATGCAGGGTCTATCAGTCTTACCTTAGGACCGGGCATACCATGCAACCCCTGAAAAACATAGAGTACTATCGTTTAACAGGTGCAGACAACAAACTTGACATGAAACCTTTCTAATTGGAGAGTGATAGCTAGTACTCACCATGGATCCAGGGGCCCCGGGAATTCCTGGTGGGCCAGGTGGGCCCTGCTGTGAAATCATCTGAACCTGAGCCCCATGGAAATGAGAAGATTCGGAGATAAGATAACAATAAATATAAATAAATCTACGGTGAGGGAATAAATAGCCACATTTAAACTGCCTCAGAGGAGGGTAGATGTTTTTTGTCAATTTACAAAAGCTAGTTATTTCTTTATGTGCTAGCAAATGTAAATAACAAATCTGAAAATACATAATGTCAATGTCCTGACCCCACTGACAAAATGACACAAATGAGTGAAATATTTATTGCATGTGTGTTTCACTAACCAGGTTGTCCTCTACCCTGTAGTCGCCCTTCTCTCCTTTATGACCGTCCATTCCCTAAACAAAAAAAGATAACAAATCAACTTCTATGTGCTTCTCACTGTTTGTGTATCAGAGAAACATGTTTACTCTCATTACTTACAGCAGGCCCAAAGAGCCCCATCTCCCCCTTCTCTCCAGTGTGGCCAGCTGGTCCCTCCTCACCTATGTCACCTTGAGGTCCCTGAAGGCAAATAATGAAAAAAGATATATTCGTATCTTTAAAAAACATAAACAAAGAAAAGAAAAACGTTTTTAGCCTGTGTTTCATTTCCACACACCTTCTGTCCATCAAATCCTGCTGGCCCAGGTAAACCAAGCTCACCCTGGAAGACGACAAAGAGAGAGATTCATTTATGATAATATGATATGGTTTTAACACAACAACCAAATACATTTTCAGTTAGCAATACAAATGGAAAGTGGAAGGGCACTGGTAGGATAATAGAGCCCTTTACCTTTTCCCCTGTTGGGCCTGAGGGTCCAGGTGGTCCAGGTGGGCCCTGCAAAGAGAAATACATTGAGCCAGTGATAAATATGCCTGGATAAACTTTAAGATGATATGACATATCAACGTATATATCCTGCTCCTGCAATAATGTTTTGACTACTTGAAGGCAGTATAGAGTTGGAATACAAAGTCACCACCTTTAAGAGAGTACAATTGTTTGCAAACAGTTGCTTATTTAAAACCTGTTAAACCCCGAGCCTGTTTTTCAGGTTTCAGGCTCGAAAATGACATTCCCAGAACAAATGACCATATCTTCCCTTCTAAAAGGTTAAATTAATAATCTTTTT
>NW_011356292.1:0-3952 GCF_000735185.1 Notothenia coriiceps
GTTTTTGTTTGTGTGTTACAATGAGTGACATCAGGCCATCAACCCCCAGGAAGATTGTCAAACTTTAAAGGTCCCATGTCATGCTTTTCCGGTTATTACCCGTCCCCTTGTGTGTTAGGAAGGTTTTTCTGCATGTAAATGGTCTGCAGAGTCAAAACCCTCAAAGTACACCCTGTAGCGAGTAAAACTCTAACACAGAAAATACCTCCCCAAAACGCCTCGTTGGAGATACGTCACTGTCCATTGATTCTTCCGGGTAACTCATGATGTCATGCGTTACCTGGAACCAAATGGACCAATCCGTGGAGCCGTTACGTTACGTCCGCGGAGCCGTTACGTTAAGCCCCCGCTGATTGGTCCAAATTGACCAATCCACGGACTTCCTCACACACTCACTCAGTGCAGGCAGCTCTGCTGATCTCTCCTCCCTGGCTGCAGGCTGATAACAGACAGTTGGGATCGCGGCAAAATTCTCTCTGCAGACCCATTCTCACAGCGTTTATCAACCTTTTTCTTACTCAATATCAAGCCACACTTATTGTTTTTACTTCGGCTGTGACTTTGTGTGTGCTCAGGGTGAGTTTGGCTGTGTTTTGCTGTGCATCGCTAAACAAGGAAACCACACCTCCACGGAGCTCAGCGCGATTCACAACGTCCCGACCAATCAGAGCACACTGTGCTCACAGGGAGGGTGGGGGCTGGAGCTATTGGAGCTACAACGAGCCGTTAAAGGCAGAGAGTGAAATTCAGTGAATACACTTGGTTTACAGAGATGCTGTTTGAGAAACACAAGTGATTTTGGAAAATTGCAAAATATAAATCTATTCTAGTAGACCTCAACAATGGAATTATGATCAGTGGAAATGGCCATGACATGGGACCTTTAATGTTCACATTCAGATGATGCCAGTGGGCCCAAAAGAGGCATCCCTATCGTATTTATTTTAAGAATAAATCAGGTTATTGTCCTTCCTCTGTTCATGTGAATCAGCCCGAAACCGTAGCAGATGGGAGCTAAGGTTAAAGAAAACGCTAGCGATGCAGAAGCTCGCTGGAAGATCAGGGTAACTGACAGCAGTCAAATTAGACCACTTAACAACTTCCACAACTTCCACAGGAATGAGTGGGGCCCGCCTTCGACGCTGCAACCATTTATTTTTATACATATTTGCAGAGGCCCCTGGGTCTGAGGTTTAAATATTTTACAAGTACAGCCAATTACGAAGCAGCTTCAGAGACACAATGCTAACAGAAATCTGCTAGATGCTGACCTTGCGGAGCAGCTCTCTGATCTTCTCTGCATCCTTCGCAGCGTAGATGTGCCAGAGAGCTCCAGGTTTCTCCTGTTGCTCGTACACCCTCCTCTTGGTCATTTCATCCACATCGCCCTCCTCGATGGTGGTCATGACCTCTGGAGGAACAAACATAAATGACAACAGACACACAGAGATGGCATCAAAGGGTCAGGGCAGTGTCTACGCAATGTCCATGAAGGGTTTTATGGTAGTTTCCTCTTTATTGCTGCATTTACACTGCATGACCGTCCTCGACTCAACCCACTCTTACTTGGTTTTCCATTATCAAAGGTTGTAGATCTTAAGAGCTGGTACTTTTTTTTGTATAACCTCAGTCGACGTCCCCAGCAAAAGGCGACGTTAAAACACTGCAGAGCACTGATTGGTCAGATTGATTGGCGCAAGACCAGTAGAGCTTAAATAGTCAAGACACCTTCAAAAGCATTTTGTTTTTATAAACTCAAACGTGTTTTTTTCACTTCTAAAATGGCAGTCTTTTAAAATATGCCCTACAAATGATGACGTGCAGATAGACATTCCTCTGTTGGGTTGCCGATGAAAGGATTCAGTGTCACATCACATTCCCGCCTACACCGAGGGGCTACTATCTGCAGGGGAATAATATAGAGAGAAGGCCTGGTAACAAGAGTGAGTTGACTTAAGTCTAACCATGCAGTGGACATGTGGCATCAGTGGTCTCATGATTTGGGTTTTGAGCTGTGATTATTATTGTCTCAACATTACTTGAAGACAACGGTCATTTATTTAATCCATTTTGATGAGTGTCTAAACGCAAAATGCCTAATGGAGTCCGTCAATTCTGATCTTTGGGAGCATATATCTTAAACAGCTGAAATAATGTACATCCAGCCCACTGTGGCAGAGTTGTAGTTCTCAACTGGTGGCTCATGACCCAGTATTAGGTCCCTGTCTATTATAGGTGAACTGCAAGATTGTAGTCATCATTCATCCCTTCTGCACTCAAACTTTCAAATTCTTGAAAGGCTTTTAACTTGATTATTTATTGATGTATTTATTATTGTGATGCTATGAACTATTTATATTGTAAATTGGAATGATCCACATCTGTGCTCCCAGGTGTATCTGTGTGTTTTCTTCCTGTATGTTCCTGCTTGTGTATGTGACATAAGCTGCTGCTCATAACCTATTGCCCCTTGCGGGATTAATAAAGTTGTTGATTGATTGTGTGACAAAACAGGTTTATTCTGAAGTGCATTGATTTACAGAGCCTCTCCTGAAATACTGTTTTCAGCTGCCACATGTGGCTGTCATCACACCTTGGCAAACTTCTTCTTTTTTTTTTTTATCATAAAGAGCATTCTAAATGACTTAACTATAAATGTTTTCATCAACGATGTCTGGGTTGTGAATAAGGACAAATGTGGATCATGTGGCTGGACCAGTTGAGAACCCCCAGGGCAAAGAGAAGGACATGTTGCAGACCACGCATCACATTACTGACACAACGTTCACATCCAGTCTGAGGTTGGTCCTACACTGTTGCTAACTCTAATGCCTCAAAACATACTAAAAACATTCATGACTGTTGTTTGCCTTTCTTGCCAGCTTAACGCGGTATTTCCTCAGTGTGTTATTTCCGCTGCCATATGTATGCATTAAGAGAGCGAGTGTGTGGGAGTATAAAGATGGCAGTAGGGATTCAAGACAATATTGATATAATTGAGTATCGCAATATTATCTTTTGTGACCTTTTTTAATAAATAGGTTACTTGAATGGAATTAGGGCGGAAAGTGGTTCAGATTGCACAAAAAGTATATATGTTTGTCTTTGCTCCCATTTGTAGGGAAATAAAAACTACAATGTCAGTTGTTCTAATATCATGCAGCCCTTCCCCAAACAGAACGTCCAACACTGAAATCTATAAGTCAAGAAGAAAGTCAAGATCTCAGAAGGACAACACTAGAAATTCCAATGCTATCTATTCAAGGTGTTAATAAAGGTTTACATAGAAATGTACAAACGTGACAGAGTAAAAACTAAGAGATAGTTCCCAGTGCTCAGGGGCCGTATTCACAAAGGATCTTAGGGCTAAAAGTAGCTCCTAACTGGCGAATTTAGGAGAAACTCCTAAACATAATGGGCGTGTCAGTCTTAAATTTAGGACTCCTAATTTTATTCACTAAGAGCAATTCACAAAGTATTTTAGGCCTAAAAGTAGCACCTAAGTTTAGGAGAGCTTAAAAGTCCTCGAGAGGACTCCTAACTCAGTAAGACCTATTCACAAAGAATCTGAAAATGGCTGCGAGACGAAATGTTTTGGAGACAATGGAAGACTGTGAATTGATCAAGAGATATAGGCTAAATCCTGAGGGTATCAAACTTGTTGTGGAATTAGTGCGGGATGCAATAACATCCCCGACTAACAGGAATAACCCGATCAGTCCGGAAATAAAATGTTTGGCAACACTACGATATTTAGCAACAGGGAAAATGCAACTTTGCAATGCCGACGATTTAGGAATATCGCAACCATCAGTCAGCCGTGCCATAAACCAAACCATCAGCGCGCTCTCTAGACCACATATCATCCAACAGTTTATCCGGTTTCCTTTGGACAATCAACAACTACACAGGATCAAAGCCAACTTCATGGCAATTGCAGGTATGCCCGGTG
>NW_011356292.1:4084-86264 GCF_000735185.1 Notothenia coriiceps
CAACGATTTAGGAATATCGCAACCATCAGTCAGCCGTGCCATAAACCAAACCATCAACGCGCTCTCTAGACCACATATCATCCAACAGTTTATCCGGTTTCCTTTGGACAATCAACAACTACACAGGATCAAAGCCAACTTCATGGCAATTGCAGGTATGCCCGGTGTGGTCGGTGCTATTGACGGGACGCACATAAAAATAATTGCGCCATAAAAAGATGAGGACGTGTTCGTCAATAGAAAGAAAGTACATTCCATCAACACGCAGATTGTTTTTCATTCATCATGATAGGGGACTTGAACGGCGGTATGGGCTGTTATTGAAAGTGTTTAAGTGCTGGAAATATGCTCATTGGATAATAGTTTGCAGGGTGCTTTTAATTGCCCCCTTGATTTAATGCAATTTACGTATTTGTATTGTTTGCTCTCTCTTTAACGTGCATATACAACGTCATTATCGTGGTCTGCACAAACTTGTCATCATGCGTGTATTCTGCTAACTGCACTGTCCATAACTATTTGATAGGAATACATTTCTAGCCTAGGCTATTTCCTTGTTTTAGTGGGCTCGTTTGTGGGATGTTGCGGATGAGTTTCACCGAGACCGCCTGCTCTGAACAACCAATCACCGTACTGACCGCTTCTAAACTCATGCACGAGAATCGACGTAATCCATAGCAACGGCGCGTCACTCTTAGTTCACTCTTAGTGATTTATCCTTAGTACGAGTAGGTCTCAGCGGCTTTGTGAATAACTTTTAAGAAAAAACTCCTACGTAAAATGTTTTAGCGCGAGTTAGGAGCACTCCTAGCGGTAAGATAAAATGCTTTGTGAATACGGCCCCTGGTCTCTACGTCACAGATAATAAGAAAGGGATGGGGTAGCGGTGTGATGAGAGGGAGTTAGTCAAGAAAAAGGACATGCACGGAAGAAATACAATTGAAAGTCTACAGACCTTTGCGTCCATTGATATCTGCCTCTGTGAATGAAAAATGTTGCCAAACATTCAAACAAATGGGACCCACCAAGGGGTGTTTTCAGAGTCTTATCCAAGCAAATAAAGCCTGGAGTAAACTATAACAGTACAAGAATGAAGTTCAGGAAACAGCCGGGACAAAGTTATTCAATATAGTTCAGGAGGGATCAGTTCAATAAAGATGATCGTCCAGTATGAACTTAGCTACTTCTTCTTTATCTTACTTGTACTCTATACAATGTTTTTGAACTGGTATGGGGGAAAAAACATATCCATGTAATATTGTAGATATGTAATGTGAGCGTGTGTGTAAGTCCACTGACCTTTCCCCGGGTCTCCCTCTATTTGAGGGATGCCAACATAGACCATGACGTTGACGGCATCAGAGACATCCAGATGGAGATTCGTGGTTCCCACCTTCCTGTCTTCAGAGGAGGTCAAGCCTGAGGGAAAGAAGGGAGTGAGGGGTTGAGAGCGAGATAAAAGTGAAATAGTAGGAGGAGGAAAAAGACATGAAACGTCTAACTAAGGTGACAGGGGTTCTGCCAAGTTTCTCACCATAGGCGTTATACATCTTAGGTCCAAGATCAGGACGCACAAAAAAGTTGGGCAGACGGGCGGCGAGGTTTAAACGGCCGTCTCTTTTTGTGTACTCAGGCAAAGGGAGGTTATCCATCAGATCATCAAACCTGGCCAAGTGTGAAAGAATGTCCACAAATGAGATTGTATTGTTCCACAAAAACAAACCAAGACCCAACTCGCTTCATAGTTTTGTTTTTAAATTACAAAAATGGGCGCAAAATAAAAAGGTGATTGTTACACATTTGAACAAGTTAGTATAAGTGCATGCATGTAGAAAACAAAGAGGTACAAACCATCAAATTACAGGGAAACTAAATGCTAACATTATTAATCTAATAATGGGTCAAATGACTATTAATGAACCCAGATTCCACATGATGACCTTTTGGTTAAAGTATACATATTATAAACTCATATGATATAGATTATAATACATATAGTAAGTAAACATATATATTTGTAAAGACCTTTGGGAATGAATCTTGGTTTAGTTAGTGAATGCATAAAAGAAGAAACATATTTGTGGGTGTCTCACCTTGTGGGCATCATGTCCCTGAAGTCTTCACCTGGAGGCCAATCCTTTAATTTTAATACCATGGGCTGGCCCTCAGTGTCTTGCAGTCGCTCTGCATTCACAGAAAAAACACATTAGGTATCATTTCTGAGTGAAACAGGGGCTAAAACATAACATGGACTTCATTTAAAAATTGTTCACTTACTGGAGATGATCTCGAAGCCGTCCCAGAAGTCTCGTACCTTCACATCAGAGATGATAGCACAGTTTCTACAGTTGACCAGGTCCACATCCTGGTCACCAAACTCCCTACTGAAAGCATCAGGCCGCCACAGATTCTCTTTCAGCCGTTTATGTATCCCCGACACCAACACCGGCTGGATAAAAGACAATAGAAAAGACAGTTGATCAAGGAGTAATGTTTCAGTCAAACCTTTCTAGTTCATCTCCGTCATGGTTCTGCCGGAGATGCCTCGGGCGTTACACTCATTGTTGCTCTTACTTGTCCCTGCTTCCAGCACTCTCTGAAGATCTTCCAGTTGTTGCTGTTGCTGGGGTCCTGTAGGCAGAGGAGTCGTCCGTCACAGAGCCAGGAGTGGGAGGTGTGTGGTTCCAAAACACTCAGGCCCATGACTCCGTCTTTGCGGCCCCCCAACACCCCGAGCTCTCCGCCCTCAGAGGCCCCGGTCCGGCGGCCTTCTGCTTTCTTGGTCTCCACGACCGAAGCGATGATGTGATCCAGGAAGTTCGGGAGGCTGCTCTTCAGCTTGTCACTCTGGCAGACATAAAAACACGTTTTTGATTACTTAGCAATGCATTTATACGCGCAGCTAAACAGACCGAATAACCGTTAGACATCCTTTGAGTAAAGCCTCATATTTTCAGAGTTAATGATCTGCTTTATTACGACGCTCATAACCAGCAGAAATACAATTTAAAATCTATAAATGTATTCTTTACATTACATCTCCTTATACTTAGGCTACACAGATACAATTACACTTTTTACTTAAAATGTAATTTGGTACTATAAAACACTTTCACTATTTAATAATGCATGCACTGTGTAAAGAGTGATTTAAACTGTTTTCATTTGAAATAAACCTGATCTGTTCTTCAATCAGAAACTGGTCTTACTGACAGTCTATTTAGTATGGTGTAATCCCATACCAACAAGAGTGTCAGTAAGACCAGTTTCTGATAGAAGAATAGATCAGGTCTAATACAAATCAGAACCTACACGGAACAATACAAGCTTTCTACATACCCCTGCTGAGGTAAAGACAGAGGGGAAAGGCACCCCGCTCTCCCCAGGCCCCTGGGGGAGTTTCCCCGGCCCGGAGTTGAGCAGGTCCCGGAGACTGGAGCCCTCGGGTTTGGACTGGGCCATGCTGGAGCCCAGCAACAGACTGTTAAATAGCTTAGGACTGGAAGCAGAAGGCTTTGAAAGGGCACTGAGTGAGTCCAGGCCGAAGTGAGGCCGGCTGTTTTGACTCATCATGGAGCGGAGGGAACCAGAATCTGGAAGAAAATGGCAGACGGATGAGGATGGAACTTCAACGTTGATATTGATCTTTGTGCTTTTTCTACGCACTCAGATTACAGTGACTCAGTCTTTCCTCCTTCCTACTCACCCTTGGTGTCATCCTTGGCTTTCTGTGTGGCCAAGTCTGCCAGCCAGTGCAGAGCCGAGCTGTTGCCCTCCCCTGCTGAGCGCGACTCCTTGGCAGTGGACTGGGTGTGGTTACAGGGGGAGGATGTACCACTGGTGGAGTTACTGATACTGCCAACATTTTCTCCTCCCCCGCTGTCTGATGGCACTGCTGTTTGTGCAGTTTCTGTTTTGACTGCTGATGTTTCTCCCTCTGATTTTGGGGTGGTGCCAAAAGCCGAAGCCGCAGCGAGGACCCCACTACTGCTGCTTGATGCAGACTGCTGAGAAGAGCACAACCAGACGTTAGTCTTCATCTTAAACCCTGCTCACAATGCAGGAATGGAGAAATAAGAGAACAGCAGTACCTGTGGAATCCCATTCGGGGCACTCGGGCGTACTAGAGACTTGGTGTGTCGGCTGGTGCAAGGACAATTGGCCTTAATACCCCACTTGCCTCTCGCCGAGTGCACCATGTCGCCAATGCTGTAAAGAGCTTAAGGAGAAAGGCAGAAAGTAAATAATTACACCTCTTGATGATCTAATACAAGATCATACATAATCACTTGATGCTTGTGCGGTGGGTTTTGATGATTCCATCATAATGTTCATGTTACCTGTCCCAGGTATTATCTGTGTAGGCATGAGGTTCTGTGGCTCATGGGGTTGGCCCTTGGCACACTTTAACCAAGAGAAAACCTCATCCTCAGGCCTTTCATCTACATCTGGAAGAAAGAACATATACACCTTTGTTTTTTCAACGCACTCAAAACAACCACACAAAGTATTAACCGAGTTAAGATTTTCTTCCCATTACTGTAACAAAATAAAATGATGCTATAATATAGAGCAGGTTTGGTTGGCTCTAACATTTTCTTTATGGTTTATGTAATGACTCACCCTCCCTTGGCCTGTTCCTGCGGAGCCGATAGCAGTCCAGACACACTCCAAAGCCACACTTACGACACACCCAGTGGATGTTGAAGAGCGTGGTCTCACACACGTCACACATTTCTCTGACACCGCGCACTGCTCGTTTCCATGCCACTTTCTCTGAAGGACAGCCCAAAAACAAAACAGGCTTATAGACACTTCTGACAGTGTGAGAGACAAAATGAAAAGACAAAATAGCACACTACATGTGAATACAAAAATGTCTTTATACTCACGGTGAGGCTCCACCATCATCATGGCCTCCTTCTCAGACATGACCAACTGGCAGAACTGGTCTCCCACATTGGCCAGGATGTACTTGGATGTGTCGAGGTCGAGGCCCTCTTGGACGGCGGGAGCAGGTAGCCACAGACCCATGGCCATGGAATCGCTCTGCTGCGGACTCAGGAAGCCTTCTACACGCAGTATACCTTTCCGAGTGAAAGCCAACCTGGTCACAGGGAGAAAAAAAAATGGTTGATTCTGTAAAACACTGTTGAACGATTAAGGATTGCTTCCTCGTTTCGGATAAATATATATCATTTTCTCATTGACGCTCATAAACAAATTGTACGGCTGTACAAAATATAAATGTGTACCTTCTGAAGTGGAAGAACCGACAGGACACATTTGGGTCGTCGTCGTCGCTGTCTTCGCCTGTAGTACGATATTTACGGTAGCGCTCCAGGCGGCACTCGCGGCACTTGTGCAAGTGAGGGGCCACATTGATGCAGGAGCCGTCCTGGAGGAAGGACTCGCCAGACTGCTTCAGACGCCGGACTTTGCTCTGGTCTTTCAGTACAGACTGGCCCACTGCAGGAGACAACTTGGCGTTAATTCTAATGCTCAGTTTGTAACAATTAACAAGAAAGAGACCAGGTACTTACCTTTAAAAGGCTTGTTACGTGGACGCCCCTTAGCTACCCCCTGGACCTTAGTTTTCTGCAACATGGCAGCATCCTTGACAGGGAGTGGTGGTCGTCCTGGGATCTGGCCTTTCTCTGGGCCCTCTTCATTCTCACTCAGGTCTGACAGGTCACTGTTGCAGCTGGAGTCACCAGAGTCACGTTTGGACGATTGGCCCCTGTCCTCCAGGGAAAACTTCTGAGACTGGCTCTGGTCAAAGGACGCCGGGACATCTTCTATTCCACCTGGGCCGGTGCTCCCAAACAAGGGGCATGCTGAGGTGGATGAAGGCATCTCTCCAACTTCCTGCTCCTCCTTTGCCACAGTCCCTTCACTCTGTGACCTCTGTGATGAGGTCGGTACTGGTGAAGACGAAGAGCTGGGTGACGCAGCTGCTGAGGGTGCTGGGAAAGGGGAAGACAGAATCCCCTTAGGTGGCTCGGCCATAGTGAACAGGTTTGGCTTGCTGTCCGAGGCAGAACCAAGGGTCTGTGACTCGGCCCCTGAGAGGCCAGCAAAGGAGGTGTGGGCAGTTTTGTCCCCATATGCCAGAAATGGATTAGCAGGCTCTTTGGAGGCCTGCAGGAAAAGGTTCTGGTGGCTATCTGAAGTATTAAACCCAGATTGCAGTCCTAAGCCTCCCACAGAAGTCCCATTATTACTGCTCTTCTTAGAAGTACTTTGAGCTCCAGAGGCTGCAGGGAGACCACCGATGCTCAGACCAGGGCCTCTTCCTCCTGCAGAGCTAGCCATGCCCTGGAAGGTCGGTGACGATTTATTGAGCACACCATTTCCCGCTGAATGGGTCTCAGGCACTTTGGGCTGCTCATGCTTTTTCTGCCCTTCAGTGGAGGCTGTGGACTTGAAAAGGCTTGGGGGCTCCTTACTCAGGCTCTCAGACACTGCGGTGAAATAATTGGTATCCTTGGACTGCGTCTGACCAGCAGCTAGGCTTGGGCTGGACCCAGAATTCTGAGTCATGCATTGAATAAACAAGTTTTGGTCTTGCTTGGATTGAGTCTCATTCTTTGCCCCTCCAAAGCCGAAGCCAAAGGGCCTGGGAGTATCCTGGGAGGCTGTGGTGGTGGAAGGAGCTCCATTGGTCTGAGAGGGTCCAGTTTGGGGCATACGAAAACCTGACGCCGTTTTGGAGCCCTAAGAAACAAAGCAATATGACAATTTGAAATAATGTTACAAAACTCAAATGACTTGCAAAGGCTTAACCTAATGGTATGACTATATTGATCGTCTTACCTCAGTCTGGCTTCCCCAGGTGGGGGCTTTAGGAGTAAAACCCACAGACGCAGAGAGTGCCACACTGGGGCCGCTGTCATGCGACCAAGAAATGGTGACAGGGCCCGGGGAAACAAGAGCAGCTGTTTTGGAATAAGCTGATTGTGAAGCCTCCTCTCGGTCGGTTTGGGGGGTTGGGGAGGCCTTGGGGGCTGGAGCTCCGGGGACCAGGCTTGGCATCTGGCCTAGTGAGGGAAAAGACGTGGTGGAGAAAGGAGAGGGGGCTGGTTTGAGGGGAGGAGGAGTGGGAGTGTGAGTAACGGCGGTAGTGGAGTCTGCTACACCTTGTGTGGAGAGTGGGCGACCGTTTTCTTTCACATGGGCAGGAAAGCGAGAAGGGGTGGCGTTCGATTGGTCCATCTGAAGTGAGGAGTTAGTGTTGGGGGACGACACTCTGCCTTGAGGAAAGGTTCTTTCTGACGAGCTTCCGTTTTTGGTCGTGCTGCTGACCCTTTCGCCGGAGTCTCCGCCCCAGATCCCCATCCCTTCTGCTGCTGTTTTGTTGAAGTCGCCGCAGCTTTGCCCATCAGCTGCCGTATCGCCTGCTCCTTTAAAACGCTTCAAGTTCAAGTCATCCTCGCCCTCGGACGCAGTCCTACGCCTGCGCCCACTGTCACCCTTCATTGTATCACTGTCCTTTCTTCGCCGCCCATTCTTACCAAGTCAAAAAGAAAGGAAATGTTAGAAAGTCATAATGCACGTAATACTATCTATCTGAAGCTGAAAGCCCCTCAACAATATACACAGTGCAGTAGAACCAATTACAGAGTAAAATAAGATGTATAACATGACAACCGTACCTCCTCCTCTGCCAGCATGACATGTATCACACGAGGATCTACCATCTGGGTTTCGTCTCCCTACAACAACAAAAAGGTACATATTTTATCATCATGACCAGAATATATTTTTAGAAAATATGGCTTGTAAACATCTATCCCGTTTCTTATAAATACAAACACCAAGTAAGGCAATATGGTCATCTGAACAGCCGAATGTATCTGTTGTGAACGTGACTTAAGATTAACCCCTATAATGTCAAAAATAGTTTTTAGTTGTGTTTTGATCTATTGATTTTTAACACATCAAAGTTAGACTTGTAACAATAATCCCAGTGTTATTCACCTTATCTAAGGTAATCTCCATGATGTGTGAGATCGGATCGTGCTGTGAGACCAGTCCTGAGGCCCAGTATTCTTCAAACTCTGGCTGGTACACACGAACCCTGCGTCCTTGAATGGTGTAGGAACCTAAAAGGCAGGAACAGGGAGTAAAGAAGGAATTATATTTTGGCAGATTATTATTACAGTTATTCCAAGGTTGCTAATGCTAAATTCCCAAAAAGAAATGAATGAAACCTTGAGATTCAACACTTTAAGAACATATGGAGGTAGTAAAAGAAAAGAACATAAAAAACGGGTGACGGTTGAACTAACCCTTCCTGAAGATCTCCTGCAGTTCAAAGTCAGTACGCCAGCTGGAGACGGCAGCCTGCAGGGAGGGCTGCTCCAACAGCAAAGGGTGTCTCAGGTCTTTGTCAACCTGCACAAACAACCACGCCCGTAAAACATAGTGATGGTGGAACAGCAATAATGTAAAACCTCACACTGAATAATGCAGGAAAGAACACCAGCACTATAACTAACAACTGCAGGTGATAGGTGTCATTCGTTTTTGGGTAATAACTAATGTCCTTTTCATGAAATTGTAAACTATCTCTGATAAGTACGTAACAGAAGCTCTTAATTTACACTCAAATGAAACAAAATCCCAATTGTGATGCTGAACAAGTAGATATGTTATTTATTTCGTTATTCTAAAACCATTCTAGAAAAATATGTTATATGTAAAATGACTGATATATTATGAACTAGTCATTTAAGGCGTAACACACATTGTAAAGCTGACGTACACACCTCAAACCTCTGAAAAGTTTTGTTATCAGACAAGAATTCAAAATTCTTGTTTCCAAAATACTCCACAGGAACAACCGATCCTAAACCCACTCTGTCCACCAGGGAACGGAAGACCTGAGGAAAAAGGGTGCAAATCTTAGATTCTTCTGAATATTTCCATTTCCTTCAATAGCACAGATGTAACGGGAACATCTAATTGTACATCTCAAAACAATGCAGCTAACTGGACTCTATCTAGGCTAAATAAACAATGATGGTCTTCATGTCTCAAACATTTTGGTCATGTTACAGTGAGTCATATCTGATTCAAAAACAACTACGGTATTCCAGTTAGTTAGACATTTGTTTTTAGCCACCTCTATGTGTGGGTGGCCCTGGACAGTTAAAATCATATATAAACTATATCAGGGTTTAGTGCAAAGTGCATGTTCCCCTGTGGGGTTTGAGATGAAAACATGTTTATATTATAAATCTAATCTGTGCGACAGCTGCAAAAATTAAATAGACTAATTTCACATTTTGGGGGGAAGTTGCCTTTTACTTGGCCTAGCTACTAACGCTTCAGGGTGTGTGTGGCAACAATTATTCATTTTCCAGCACATCCTTGACAAAAAACATTGCTGATATTGAATTTGTGTTCCTTTAAATGAGCTAATAATCGTTTGCTCCTGATGTCTATTCCCCCTGTCAGCAGGTAATTCAGATTGTTTCAAAGCTAGACTTGTTTGCATGATGCAGACGGTCGCACTGAGCACCCACCAGAGCGGGCCAGGCTGCGGAGGATGTTGGGGCCCCGGCAGTCCCAGTGCCATCACTTCGATTGGCCCAAACAATGGAGTCCTCCACCAACAGTGCTTTCACCCCCTTGTCATACACTTGCACCCAAGAACAGCTCTGCACCACATTTTCAAACTCCACGAATACCTGCAGTCAGAAAAACAGAGAGAAGCAGAACATAAACAAAAGGACTGCTCACCAACCGTAACTTTAGAACATGTTAATTAAAAATGGTGGAAATATGTTCAGAAAATGTTGAATGTTTGTTCAAAGAATTTACATTCTACCGTTTATCTATGCCAAAAATGTCAATGGGACAATAGATCACATATAACTAACTTTGTATATTTAATGCTGATAAGACTGTAAAGGGGCCCCTTAACTGCTCGAGCAAGAGTTGGGTAGCACTAGCATAGAACTACAATTTGACTCTGACTGGTTGGCCAATGGCCTGTCAATCATTACTCACAAAGCTACTTTAACATAGTCCATTTTCGCTTCAGTTATATTACATTTAGTATGTTAAATGATATGATTTTTTTTATTTATTTCTCGCATCAATATCAAAGTCTTTTAAAATATGTCATAGCCTGAATATTGGAGTTCAACGTATATAGCTGTGTGGTTGTGTCTAAACTCTGACTGTCTGTCTTGTAGTATCTGCTGGCCACTGAGAAGTCCATGGGGTAGTTTGGGGGATAGATTCACATGACAGTCGCTCTTTTTTGAAAAACGCAACCCTCTCTTTAATTTGAATGAAGCGATTGGTCAGCGCATCTGGGGTGCCACTGCCCATGGAAGAGGCGGCGGCCAAACAGCGCAGGGCTGATCAGCTGAAGAACAAAGGTTTGCAGAGTAAAGATGATTACAAACCGTTGTGGCGTCTGGTAAATCTTTACCAACTAATCTGTTGTTTAAACAAGACTTCCCAGATAGTTTGTTATGACTCATGGTTCAACCACAAGCAAGACTGGTATGCATATGCATTGATTCACTATGGAAAAATAAACTGAACAATGACACTTGTTTGACCAAAGTTTTAAAGTCTAAATTAACTTCTACACAAAGTGAACCTGATTCTCCTCATGAAATGCATGGGATATGTGTACTGTTATTGACTTTGATCACATTTACTGAGGACACCATGACACCTCCTATTTATCAGTTATAAAGTTGATGGCAGAGGTTTAATATACTTTGTGCTTGAGTGAAGAAAAAACAGACACATTTAAGCTTTAGGCTACAATTGTTCTTTTTAAAAGCTGTGAGAAACAGACTGGACTGTTATCGGAGTGTGCCTGTCTCACACCCCCACCCTGTAGCTGTTATTGGTTAACAACATCTGTGTGAATGACCAGGCAATCGCTCACCTGCTGAAGTTTAGATAGATATGGACTATTTCTTACGTTTAATACAATAAAAACATAACACTGTTAACAATAAGGTCTGTGTATTATCAAATTGCAATTCTGCAAGTAATTGCATTGAGGTGGCTGCCGTTCTCCCTTAGAGAGTGATATTATAAACCTGAGCAAAGAAAATCAAAATATCCTTTTGACTAGAGAATACCATAAGTTAATGTTTCACTTTGTTTGGGTTAGTCAACTCTTCAAACAATAACGAATGGAGGCACCAGTGTAAAGCCACAAATGATTTTGATGTCACAAAGTTTAACTAGTGCAAAATTCCTTCCGAAGAAATCCGACAGCCCATCACTGTATGCATCCTGGAGTTTATTGTGAATAGTTGGCGATATGTGATTTCCATTTATCTTTTTGCATACCACCTAGCGCACATCCCTAGGAAACATAATAAATGGTATAAGTTGACGGATAAATTGTCGTTTAAAATCTGCAGGGTTGTGGTTCCATATTCATCAATGAATGAAAAGCAAATCCCTATTGAGTCACATTAGATATTACCGCAGTTTTCAGGAAAATCCTAAACAACTATAGAGACCAACAATATTATACTGCAGTGTTCCAAATGTGACAGCAACACGATACAGTAGTATTATGTGTATATTGTCATCTCTTTATTAACTGGGCGACACTTGTCTTGCTGGTACAGTAAACGGAAAAGTACAGAAACTAAAGAGGTGAAACATTGAACGGTGATGTTTGCAAACCGTTAAAGCTAGAGTTGGGTAATATTGAAGTAAATAACCCAGATATTCTGACATACTTCCACTACTACAAATGAACAGTTTTTCCCTGTACACTTTTCATGATACGTGTTGTGAACCTGAAAAATATGCGCCAACTGAATCTTATCAGATGCTATCGGTGCAGAGATTGAACAAAACCGTTTTATATATCCTGGAGCATAAATGGATTTTTCTTGGAGAGCCAAAACATTTTTGTTATCTTTTGATACAAGGCGATGCTCCATGATCCCATTACCAAGGTGTGTTCCGACATTGCCTGCAGCAATTGTTTATCTCGCTTGGAGAAACGTTGTACTGTAATAGATGGGTTCCACAACTGAAATGATGTTACTGTAGTTATCCAACTAAGAAAATAAAAACTTGATATAGCTACATGTTTTCTTGTAATCTGATATTTTCTACACAGTGGAAATGTCACTGCATGAATTTGAGCCACATTGTGCAAATCTGCATCTGTTCACATTTCACCATTGTGGCCCTCCATTTACACATGTTCAGCAGTAAGAGATACTTTCTTGTTTCAATGTACTGTTTTAAATGTAAAAAGGTCCCTTCTGCAACAAACGAAGGACCATTAATTATTATGTTGTGCTATTATTTTTAATAATCTGCCAAAATGGACCAAATTCATTTATTAAATCCTTACTCTACATTAATTCCTATCATGTGATTTTCAAGCCAATTAACCTAGCTCCGATGAATCATTGATTATATTCTGTACGAGAAAATCTGCACTTTAAAAGCACTGCACTAATAATGTGTTGATTTAAATATATATATAATTTTAACTGCACAATTGAATACTATTGCAAACGCCAAAATATAGGTCACTCACCACCACCAACCAAAGTGTGTACAAATCTCAACCAAATGTCTCTGCGATAACAGCTTGAAAGGATTAATGTCGTTCTTGAAAGGATTAATGTTGTTCATTCAAGAGTTTATCAGATTACAAACTAGCAGAGGTGGAAGAAGTACTCAGATCGTGTAATTAAGTAAAAGTAGAAATACCACAGTGTAAGCATACTCTGTTACAAGTAAAAGTCCTGCATTAAAAATCTTTCGTAAATAAAAGTAAAAATTATGCAGTTTGGCTAATATAATATATATGTTGTTCTGTTTATAGTCATTGATACATGTTTGCGTTTATCAAAGCTGGTAAATGGGCAGCCAGTTTTAATTGATTTGTATACTGCAGGTTAGCTTGTGAATTGACTTTAGGTGTAACTAAAGTCTTATTTAAGAGTTGATTATATTTCACACCATTAATCCAAATCTGCAAAGTAACTAAAGTTATTAAATACATGTAGATGAGTAAAAGTCCCTCAAAATTGGACTTAAGTAGTATTTCAGTAAATATACCTAGTTACTTTACACCACTCACTATCGTTAAAGCCAAAATATAGGTCATTCACCAACACCACCCAAAAAGTGTACAATTCTCAACCAAATGTATCTACGGTAACAGCTAGAAAATATTAATGTCATACATTCAATAGTTTATCATATTACAAACTAGTGTGTGGGTCTGAACATTGAAAGAGTGAAGTGGAAGGAATCCCTGCTTCACCCTCATATGAACTTGTAAGGCCTTTAACTCACTATAACTAACGATGGGAATTGACAAGCTAATGCTGATTTCACTTACCTTTGCGAGCAATTTAATACAATATCGTGTTCGTTAAGTTATCTCTGCTGCATATGAACCGTGTAATTGATTGCTACGAAGTTAAACAAAATACTGGTGGAGCTTAATGACATTCGTTAACAAGCGAACAAAGCAAAGGCCAGAAAATCCCCGGCCTCGAGTTTAGCTTCGCCTCACTGCCTGCGACTTGTAGCTTGCTAATATAAATGCAGGAGCGTGCGTTAACTGCCGACAAACGTGCCAACATGGACGGTTGAAATCAATTAAACGAGGCCACACGCATACTTAATAGCTAGTAAACATTTTATATATGAATTAGGCAGTATGAAGCTACGCAGTACGGTATCTCTTGTATGTAAACACTGACCGTCAGCCCTGCAGCAGGGCTTGTTGTTGTCGCCTCTCCTCCCTCCGGGGCGGCCAGGCCGATGACGCTCACCGCCCGCACCGTGCCCCGCAGCCAGTCCCGGGCCCAGGCAGCCTGCTCTGGCTCGGATCCATTTGCAGACCTGCCGTCGTCGAGGAGCAGAAAGAGACGCTTTCCTATCAGCTCGAGAGAGTCCCCCATGATTTTGCTCGCAAGCTAGCTGCCTTCAGTGAGACACCGTGAACAGAGTAACTTGGGACGGGAACTCCAGACCACCAAGCAGCAGCGGGGACTCTGTGTTTAATGTAACTACCGGTGCACCAGGTGCACGCAGCGGCGGACCGGGGCACGCCGGGATTAAACGCAGTGGAGATGTTATTGTCCTCGGTGCTAACGCGACTATCCTGCTCTGTCCGCCATTGAGCCCTGCAACAATCAAACGCACTCCTCGTAGACAGGCAGCACTGCGGAGACAGAGAGCCAGCACGTGCGGAAACAGCGGCCTCCAGCGGCTGGCCTGCAGGTGGATCCGGTTATGGTTATCATCGAGCACTGGAGGGTGGCAGTTGTCAGGGTTTTCCGCAGTGTTAAGTGTATTGTCTCTCCTGATATAAGAGGTGGAAAAGTACTCAGGTCTTGTAAAGTGAAAGTACCAGAGTGTAGAATACTATGTATACAAGTACAATTCCTGGAATCAAAATGTTTCTCAAATAAAAGTAAGTAGAAAAGTACTCATTATGCAGATTGGCCCATTTCATAATATCAAATGTTTTGATTATAGTTATTTATGCATTAAAGGGGACCTATTGGTCAAAATCCACTTTTTCATGTATTTTAGACACAAACATGTGTCCTCCTCTGTGTAAAGAGATTCTGAAAGTTTCAGGAAAAAATATTTGCTCACTTTTTTTCCAGGTCCATTTATATAAAAACCTGTCTGAAAATGAGCTGATCAGATTTTGGCCACTTTATGATGTCATAAAGATTTTTTTGGCTCGTGTAACCATTAGCTTACTGTATACTGCAGGGTAGTACCTTGTCTTATGTAAATGTTGATTATATTTTTACATTATTAATCCCAGTCTGCAAAGTAACTAAATATATGAAATGCATATAGTGGAGTAAAAGTATACAATTTAGTTCTGAATTGTAGTGGAGCAGAAATACAAAGTAGCAACAAAATGAAATACTCAAGTAAAGTCCCTCAAAAAATTCTACTTGAGTACAGTCCTTGAGTAAATCTACTTAGTTACTTTATACCACTGCTCTCCTGATATCAAAAATGTAATCTGGTTTGGGTCACTTATAATTCACAAATGACATGTCAATGTTTGTTATAGAGGTATCGTGATACATTGGATTAGGCTACATACACAAAGTAAACTAATCTGAATTGAAGATTTTTGGATTACTTTCTTGGAATAGCTTTAGAAATATGGCACCCATACTTACAATAATGGACGCATTCACAGCAATTTGAATCCCCCAAATATTCAGCCTTTCTTTTATAACATGTTTAATGCAAATATTATTGACTTTGCACATTCAGCATTTCATTAGTACACATTATTTATCATGAATACACAATACAAAATTTGCCATCTTTTAAAGATCTATGTCAAAGTGTTTACATAATCTTTGTATTTCCTTATAATTAAAGTGATCTTGGCTAGAAGTTTCACACTGCTGAACAAAGCAGATTGTCTGTTTATTATTTAATAATTAAGTTTTATTAGTAGTCATTCTCGTGTATGACCCCTAGGAGATGCTACAGCCCCACACACATCAATGCAATGCAGTTAGGAGTATTTCTAGGGATGTTCTGCCAGAGTGAATTTATCCATAAAGAAAAGGTTAATATCTACACTCCTTTATTAAACATCCAAATACGTACATATATTAGCCTGGGACCACGAAGCACCGAGTTTTCAAAGTTTAGTATGAGAGATATTTTGGAGTACAACTGAACTCATTTTCATCTATAAATATGTAGAACTGCAACTTCTATTTTGGTGAATGCAATGCATCGTACCCTTTTCCCACCATGATATTTATGGCTGTGTACTTACTTACGTTTTGGCTTTGAGTTCTTTGGACACAAATAAAGAAGTGTCAATTCTAGTCTAATAATTCTCTGGCATACACAAATAAATTGACTTTGTCTTTTAGGATTGCAAATCAGGAATATTTTTTGGTCTCATAAGAGTTTTAAATAAAGACACTTGCTTTAAATAATAACATTTTCCAACTGAAAAGCCATACAGGTTACATGGAATTTTTTATGTGAAAAACACACTTCCATATTTATTCACCCGTTATACAAGTAGAGATACATCATACAGTATATACAAAATCTCAACATTAAAATATCAAAAGAGACGATAATACAAATATTTTTCTTTCTTTCTATAAAAACCTTTCTTAAAATAATACAAAATATGACAGCGTCTTTGGACTAGCTCAAAAGTTCAAGTCAGCTATTATGTGTTTCTTGTAAAGGCCGATATTTAAAAACTTGGGTGTGAGGTTATTTTGAAAGAGCTACATGTGCCAAGCATGTATAGGTTCTCTAAGACAACTTATGCCCCTGTGCCTTTAAAAGTAAGCATGTGCAAGGACCTTTGTGTGCCTACATGTAAGAGTGTGTGAACGATTTGTGACTCTGGTGTGCCAGTATCAGTGTACAGATTAAATGCAAATGTTTTTAAGGAGGAACCACAATAAGTCTCAAACAGGTCTTTGAGGAGGAGCATTTGTCCTCTAAAATGTTCTATTTGAATCACAACCATTTATGGAAGTGGCTTTTTATCTGATCACATTTAAAGTGTTATCTCAAACATAACTTCCTAATGCTCTGCTACACTCTGACTTCAATGTCCTTTTAGTGCCATTAAAACACACCCAAAGGAAATCTAATACTAGTGAGCAGCAAGTCTTTCATTTCCACAATTTGACTATGACAAACATCTTTGCATTAACAAGGAAATGCTCAAGATTGCAGCAATATTTCTCAGTCCAATAGTCATAATGTGAGAGTCCCAGTGTTGAGTACTGGCAGTATCTGTGCTTGTGTGTTACTGGAGTCTCATACAGCTCTGTGATACACATGTAGTCTGTTCCTCCATCTCCGGGCAGGGGACGCCAGCATTGGCCGGCCGCAAGAGGATGTACCGTGTGCGGTGGCGGACACCACCTCTGGAGCAGGAACCAAGACACAAGCCCCAGGATGACCAGAGAGACACTTCACAGTCCAATGGTGTCGCTGTATCAAGGGGAACGAGATGTGAGAAAAGTACAGTATGGGTGAGTAAAGAGAGGAGAGCAAAGAAAGTACAAGTACAAACCTCTTCATAAATAATGTTTGTATTTGTATGTTGTTGTAGCATCTGTAGATAATGCAGAACTCTCAAAGTTGGACCATATTATAACTTTTACGCAGGCATGACATGAAAATTCCAGGTCACATTGAGTGAAAAACATTTTTTTAAATCTTTTGTAATCATAAATTAAGGTCCCCCTGCATCAATAAAGTACATTTTGAAAAATAACAGAAATTGTGTGAGTCTGGTCTGTCCTACATAATTATTCCTGTCACTTCTCTACCATGATTGGGATACACAGCTTTTTCAAGTTTCCCATGATAGGATAAACGATTAATGAACATTCTCCAATATCAACTTTTTGTCACAATGTTTGATTAAATCCTACATCGTCCCATCCATACCCTCATGCAATGCAAATCAATTTAACAGGATTTATCATTGTTGTTCATTAACCTGTGTTCCCCAATTCATTTAAAAGCATCATGATTACATTCCAGGTAATAGTTTTGGGTAATACTGATGTTGGGAGTCCTGTGGTCTTACCTGAGAAGTGCCGGGGAATGATAGAGTTTGGCAGAATATGATTGGACATTGGGGTTTGACGGTCAGATGATCTTCTCTGTCGCGTGATCTTTATGCTGGCTATAGGTGGAAGGTCCTTTAAACGTGGATAGTAAAAGGAGTTGGCTGGATGGTTGGGCATCTCAGATGTGATCTAAACAAGTCAGCAAAGAACAGTCAGGCATAATTCATCAGGAGAGCTGGCTCAAGTTCAAATACACAATTGCCCACTATAAAACACATGGAAGGATAGATGGTCTAATATGTAAGAGAGGCCCTATTTACCCCAAATCAATTCGGGTTAGGCATGAAGGCAGCCAAGCAATTACTTAAGTGCAGACAGCTTAGAATGACGCCCCATTCCCATGCTGTTAATTTAAGAAGAGGACCCTTGCCTCACTGTGGAATGAATGACTAAATTAATGAGTTCATGAGGAACCAATGAGGATTTTTATAGTTGTGAAAACTGCAATGCCTCACCTTTGTGATGTTTTCTTGGGGGATGGTGGGGAAGTTTGGAGAAGAGAAAGTGAATCCACTGTCAGTTCCTGCATCATAAGGCTGGAGGTCAACAGTCACTTCCTGTTTCCACTGGCTGCCTTCGCAGAGGTTAAGGCTGTCCACACCGACAAACCAGTCGGGGCTGGGGATGATCTTCACCATCAGGGACAACTGTCGGAAAAAAAGGGAGAATAAAGTTAGATCAAACTTTATTATTAACATACATTTTACAGGTAGACAGACAGTAGAAGGAGCAATAAAACAGCAAGATTAGACACGCAAATTAACAGATTATGTTTATAAACCTAAATTACTTCATAAAATCAGTATTTATTAATCATTTTGATTTCTCAAACATCTCAAACATGACTGTAACAAATTGAAGAGCAAGGATGCTAACTTATAATCATTTGTATGCTTAAGTTAAACTAAGATGGTGAACATGGTAAACATTATAACTGCTAAACATGTACGTGTTAGCCTTTAGCCCAAGGGACTGCTGTGCTAAAGCACATATGTTATTTATTTATTTTCCAAGACAATTGTTTTGATGTGGATCTCTGGTCTTTATTTGCGTTGTCAAATTATAACTGTAAATTACACTTAAACACAATTGTAGTGAAATACTTAATTCACGAGGAGAGCTGTGCATAGAAGAGGTAAACTAATAAGGACAGAAATGAGTTTAACACACACTCATGTCATCCTGATTTATAAACTTTGTACCTTGTAATACAGGCACTGGGGACTGCATGTGTGCGCATGAATGCACCCACTCAGTTTCCTGTGCGGAGTTAGACTCTGTCTCCTGTGTGATGGATGTTTCCTGAGAGCTGGTGACCTCATACAGGAAGTGGCCTGGGGGTCAGCATACACTGAGGTGGCCGACGCCCAGAAAGCAGCTAATTTGAAGGCCAATGCGGACCACTCTTTGAAGACTTGGACCGATTTGCTAAGGGTTGGTTGGGTGGGCTGGGAAAGCTTTGAATGGAGAGGAAAGGGCGGCCTAGAGTAAAAGGATAGGAGAGAGCTGGAACAGACATCAAACCAGTTCAACAGGCAGATAGGACCACTCGGGACAGAAGCAGGTAGTCAGCTTTACACATGGGGTCTGTTTCTGGCCCGTGACACATGGCAAGAAACAGAGACACCAAATCAGAAGCAGCTTTGTTGCTTTTCACAATCGTTCCCTGATCCCCTCTTTCCTTCCGTCCTTCCTTCCTTCCTTCCTTTCCTCCTCTGCTCTGCTAACACCACTGCCTCCTCTTGTCCTTTTTCATGCTCGTCTCAAACAACACATTTCCTATCCTGCTATATCCATTTGGTCACTCAACAAAGATGTCTACTCAGTGGAATCCCTTGTTACTGCCATGATCAGTCCTTGGTGGTTTGCAATAGGCCAGCATGTACTTTAGCACACAGATACTCAAAGCTCCCATGAAACCTCCCTCTTTCTCCATCTCACCAAATCTTCTGCAGAGCCGCGGAGAGAACGAGTCGACCTAGGAAACCCACGAGTCCAGTTGCACAAACACCTTAATGCTCGTTCGTTGCTGTCCCATTGTCTGTGGCGCCACTGATACAAAATACTTTCATGATAATGCCAATTTCATCCTGCATGGTACTCATTTGCTGTTAATTCTGTGTATCTGTTTTGAATTACACATATAACAGGAATAACAGGAGGCTCATGAATATGGAGATAGAAATCATATGTGTTTGGGATTTTTGAGGCATTGCGTATGAATGTTTAGTTTGTGGGGAACAGGATAAGGATGGGATTCATACATGAGTGTGCAAGAAAGAGAAGCATGAGGACAGAAAAGAAGAACAGCAGATGAAGCTGTAAACATCATGCAGCCTCTAACTGTGAGGTTTGAAAACAAACACAAACACAACTTATTGTTGCCGCTCTGTTAGCTGATCTAAAACCAGACGGATCCATTTTAAAGCAGCCACAGACAAGATAACAAGCTGTCGAGCTGCTGTTTTTGACAAGTACTTAGCAAAGATGCCTCAGACAGGGATTGTTTATGTTTAAGGAACAAAAGAACACAGGGGCCTTATTTTTAAGGCCCCTGTGTTCAGGGAGTGGAATAACCAATAAACACATGTAGGTCACCAGACTTTCCCAAAAATTCCAGTGAAGTTCCGCCCTTCATTTTCAACTTGTTTATCAGGTACATGTTTTACACATTAAGGATAATTAATTTCAAGTTTGACTGTCTGGATAGTATGACACATTTTTCCACAGTGCCATAACTCATTTCTACTTTCAAATCTGCCTTTGTTTAAACCCTAAGATCACATTAAGTTATCCCAACTATCCAAAACACACTCACTTTGCAGTGGCAGTGGTAACCTGAAGTCCAACGTTGAGCAAAGTTGGCATCGAGTTTGAAGCAGTCCACCTTTATAAGCTTTAAGTGAGGCCAAGAAATAGTCCAGCAGATAAACCAGTGGAACATAGCACAATGTAATGTTGTACTCTTATTCTTTACAAGTTAATAAATTGTGCACATTCTGTACCTGTCATACTGATCTAGGATAGCTGTTTACCCTGTTTCCAGTCTTTACGCCAAGCTGAGTGGCTTCTTGCTATAGCTTCATATCTACCCTACAGAGTAGCCTACGAGTGTTATCGATCTTCTCATTTAACTCTTGAAAGAAAGTGGATAAACTTGTTCCCCACATTGCCAATCTATCCCTTAAACTGTACTTAATCCTGAGCTCCCAGAGTTCAGAATCGGGACAGGCAGCAGACGGAGGGCAGACCGCGCAGGATGGATGTGGGAGTTTGTGGCTGCAGGGCTTCAGCACTTGGGCTAAACATAGTCTGATTGGATAGTGGAAAGAAGTGGTGAAGTGGTTGGTTGGAGAAGGATGTTTGGATGACGTTATGAGGAGGCCCGGGTCACAGGATGACTCAATAGATTTTGTCAAAGTGTGTGTGACAGACTGTGTCTGAGCATGTGTGTCATTTGAGAATGAGCTTTTAATTGTACGATGTATTTGTGCCTACCAGTGAGTTTCGAGGCTGAGTGAGCAACTCTGTGGAGCTGTGCCCGATGCCGTTAGGGATGCCGGCAGTTCGATACATGCCGCTGACCGCACGCCTCTTTCTGGCCTCCTTCGCCGCCTTCATCAGTTCCACCGTCACCCCGATTTCAGAAAAGTTCTGCACCCCTGCACTGGCTGGAGCACCCTCCTCCCACAGCCGAAAATGGCGATTATGGCTTACCGCTATTTGGGAGAAAAGAAACACAAGAATGAGGCGAAGACAAGAGTAAGATGCTTATTCACTGGAATGCATATCAATGTCATACCACAGAGCCTTAGCCAGACGGTGAGATCATTTCCACCTCGGAGCCTGTGTCTATTTCTATGGCTGCCTCCTACATCCTGCAATTTAAAAGACAATTCTGAAGGAATTGCCCACATGCATGTCTTATGGCATTATTGCACAGATATAGTTTCATTTTTTCTTCATCTATCACTGATAAAACCACGACACAGGCTGGAGCAGCCAGGAGACGGGGCAGGATGTCAGTGTTTTTAATCATTGTGAAAACCCTTATTGATACTTTTCATTCCCTTGGGCCAACAGAACCATTTGCTTCACATTCTCATATTTAGGTCTGGTTATCTAAAAAGTCTGTTGAGAATCAAGGGACTGATTTGGGTTTAATTGTTTACACCGCAGATTCTGAAGCTCCGTATTATTGAAACCCACAGAGCCACTGGCCCAGTCCGGTGGGTGTAAGGGCAGGCTAAGGTTAGCCAGAACACGCTGACAAATGCTCTGAAGGTTCTGCCTTACCTCACTTTACAGAGCACATGCACAACCTTTATTTATACTTAAACACTCTTGACACATGTGTTAACACACACTCAGCCCCACACACACACAACCTGCCCAGCACACTTCACACACTATCTTCTTTCTTCCCTAACT
This sequence comes from Notothenia coriiceps, assembly GCF_000735185.1. NCBI lineage: Eukaryota > Metazoa > Chordata > Actinopteri > Perciformes > Nototheniidae > Notothenia > Notothenia coriiceps. The sequence continues at coordinate 26,155 of NW_011356292.1, forward strand.
GCCATTACTTACGCACTTAATTGCATTTCCATCCTGACAAATCTCCCACAAGCGTCAAGACCTTGAAACTTGAGAACACGTCACATTTAAGCCCCACCAAGACATTAAAACCCACTTCCTGACCTGCCTTAATTGCTCGTGTTTTTTCTGTGACCATGACAAACTCCATTCCCACTCTTCTCTGGCAGTGTCCTTGTTCCTTCGCCCCCAGGTCTTCACAGTAAAGCAACACAAAACTATCACACCCTTCAACAGGTTATGCTTTTATTTGTGCTCCATTTCCTCCATTTCCCACCATTTCTTGGCCAATACCAGCACACTGTCAGCCCATTGAGGCCCTTCTGTTTTGCTTTGCTTGTGACAAAGCCCATTCGTTGCCCCCCTCCAGCACCAAAGGGACGTTACAAGCCGCCACAATGGGTGTGTGGATCTTCGGGGCCTGTTTCTGTGTGGAGTAAGTGGCCCGTCATCCTGTGGCAGGCTGGCAGAGCACGAGAGGGAGAGCTAGAAACCAGACAAAGCCACTGACGCCACAGACACTGATGCACAAGACACACACACGCGCGCGCGCGCACACACACACACACACACACACACACACACACACACACACACACACACACACACACACACACACACACACACACAAACATCTGTCATCCATTCCATGCTCCCTGGATTGGGGGGGGAAAGCAGAATAGAAAGGCCTCAATTGCTCCTTCAATGTGACCCCACCACACCCCAGCTATCATCACCCACCTTCACCAGCCTCTAAACCACTACTCCAGTGTTTAATGCCATCACTGTGGTAGACCAGCAGAAAGGTTGGGATGTTGAGTGTAGGGTTGAGTAAACAAAATTAAGAAATGTCTGGATAGACGTTAGAGAAAACCCCACCTGGAAGCATTTAGACCATCTTTCTTATTGCTTCTTGTCTAATGTCTTTTAACCGTGGTCACTATCACAGCGATTGCCACCACAGTGGGAATGGTTTGTCGTCTCTTTAACACATAGCTAGGCATGGGAACGTTTTGACTAAGCAGGGTTTAAAAACAACCTTTGACTCCTTACTTCGTCTAAATATCATCTAAATTCAATGATTTGCCAGGTTTTTGAGGTAAAACGTTGGCTGATTTTATAGAAACCAAATGCTTTGTGTTCCTCACCTATGAGTTTGGACCACTGTGCAGGTGGCCGGAACAGAGGGTACTGCTTGGGGAAGGCATGTGGGCTCCAGTGACCTGTAAAGACCAGGATGTAGGAAGCAGGGCCCTTGGCTGTACATTCGGTCCCATTGAGTGGTCGCAAAGGCCCGGCAAAAGTGAGGCAAAGCTTCAGAAGGACAATGAGCAGCTGCTGCAGCCAACCGCAGGTCAGGTGCTCTGATGACATCATCTAAAAGAAATGGAGATAAATGGTTGTGAATTAGTTTTCATGATTAACATTAAACGTTTGGTGCATTTTATGTTCTATTTTTTTTACGTCCGTTACCACTGCAACCCATACCAACAATAATCGGATTCCGTCTTTTTCTTTCTCTTGGACTACTAAACTGTTATTGATACATTTATATGGATGCACTTTGCTGATCGAGTCATCTAAAAAATATCCTGCTCATGCTTTATAACAAATATTATTCTCCTGTAATTAAAGAACTACATAGCCCACAACATGACTCATATACAACACTGCTGCTTATTCTTATTAAACATTTTCACACAAATTTGTTTTATAGTTTTGGCAGCTAACCCCAACCTTGGCATGACATCGTTTTCCATCAGCAAGCAGATGAAAGGATGTTGACATTTAGGAAACCAAACCCAAACAAAATCAGTAAAAAAGAAGGAAATTCCATGTGCCTGCCCTCATATCTCAACACAACAATTTTATCGCAGAACAAAGCTGATTGAACTCGTTGACAATGGAGGCTTTGATTTATAAAAAAAAGAATGCCCCAATCCCCTTGGATTGTATGTGTGGTTAACACTCCCCGATGTTAATGTTTGCTACAGAAGCCGGCCTAAAATAAAACAACACGGATGACATCTCTGAGAATAGATGGAAATCCAGTCTGCTCTGCTGCTCTACTGACCTCACCGACTGACCATCCACTGACCGCCGGCTGCTGAGTCAGACGACTCCATTAAGAGAGGCAGAGAGGGGAGCAGGCCATGTGCAATAAGAGTGCTTCAAACACATGTGAGCCGTTGTGTAGGGTAAGACAAGGGTTTTTGCTTGATGACAAGGGAAATGAGCTACTTGTATCCGCTATGCAACCTCCCCTTACCTCTGAAAACGAATCCTTCCATCTCAATCCTCCTCTACACCTTCTACGCCCAAATTCACGATCTATCTCCGCTCTACAGACTTTATAATGGAGCAAGAACTACAAACAAACTATTCTATTGTCTTTGAGATCTGTAACAAACCCCCCATCTTAATGTACCCCAGACTTGTGCTTTTAAAGCTGTAAAACAATAATGGCAACCACCAAAGTAATTTGGCAACCGGTTGACACAGTTTTATTGTTTCCATAAAAACATTCAGAAGAATAGAGACGTCATTTGTTTGAGTGGTGTTTTTGTTCAATTTGCAGCTCTGAAGACCAACGTACGTTTTAATTACTTTGGGCAAAAACAAACTGCAAAGTGTTATATCTCTGTTTTTCCTATTCATTCGCTTGGCCAGACGTAAGCGTGTGGAGATCATGTGCTGGTGAGCGTGAGTTTATGTCTGTCCATTGTTCATCTTGCATAATAATGTACTAATCAGGCAAATATTTTCAGTGTTCATTTATGACTGTATGCTCAAGAGTTCTTATGGTTGGGGTGAAAATGCAACCATATTTTATAGAAAATTTGATACGCCATTTTCTGCTGAATCCTAACCTGGGCAGGCTGTGAGCGATCAACTATTGTATGAGTTCAAACCTTTTCCCAGGGATATGGAATTATTCCTCTGTGTGTTTTTTGGCTACGGTAAGACAATGGTGGTTGTATTATTTTCATCAAAGATTAAAGCAATCTTCATTTCAAAAAGGGCTCAAAGCAAAAGCAATCATGTTTTTGGGAGTATCGGTTTAGCCAATGAACCAAGCGCTGACTACAGAAGAGCGCATCCTCTAATGTTGGCAGGAGGAGAGCATTAGCCGAGGACAGCAGGGTCCTACGGTGAGTTGGGCTAATCTGAGCAGACAGCTGCACAGATTACAGGAGAGAATGCCTATTGAGTGAGACGTTCAAACGTAAAATTCTGATAAGATTACGGTGTAGACAGGGGACAATCAAACATTACAGCAGGGGTCAATGCAGACACACCTGGCTGAGATCTACACCCTGAGTGCACTTTTTCTAAATGGCAGATGTTAGAGCTTTCAGATAACCGGTTATGACTTGATGACAGATACATTTCTCTGTGTTTGGGAGAACGACGTTTTGTGGCTGCGGCCTTGAGTGGCGTTTCTATGGGATACTTTACTATAACTAAACCTCCAAGCAGCTGCAGAATGCAGACGGTTAAATTTGGGCAGGTCACACACACACAACTGATGCATGTTACATTCATGTCCAGCTGCACATTGTCCCTGAAGTCTATTTACAGAGGTCAGATAGTATTACTCTGCTGCAAAACTCCAACTCTAACTCTTCGGACCGCAGCCTATGACATCACTGTGTGCTTTATCATTATTTACTGTCTCCTATTAATGTATATAACCACAGCACAGTTTTAACAACCCACTAGGAAAATACCTTGAGTACAGAGAAACGCAGAGCCCAGCTTTGATCTCACTGCTCAGTCATCTGATCATTACACAGGCTGCTCAGCAGGAGGCAGATACAGCTCGTGGTTGAGATGCCTCAGATGCAGCGAGTTCTTAAAAAGTACCTTTCTTTCATTCTGTTTTTGTCACACTGATAGTATTGAATTGTTCACACTTGTGACTGAGCTGTGTGTTCTCGGGTTAATGGAAGTTCACCACATGGAGGTTTTTCACATCAGTATGTGATGTTAACTGCTACTGTCCCGTCTGCTCCTTCTCTATGTTTAGAATATAAAGAAGGTCAGGCATGCCACCGACTGCCGCAAAGTTACAATTTTTACGCACACATTCCAGGCAGGGGCATAAACTAGAAATACCCCGCATGAGATTTGATGCACACCGAACCTTTCTTTTTTTGAAAATGTTTTTGTTTTAAATGTGATACCTGTTACTAAAAAATGAATCAGACTCTACACTAAGATTTTGATCCCTTTTGATTATTTTCCCTTAGAGCTTGTCCCACTGATACTAAAAGGCATTTTTTGAATTCCCACACTGACCTTTATCAGTCAACACACACAGGCCTGCGACCAGCAATGTCTGAGCTGCAACTCCTGAAAATACTTATACAGTTATAGTAATAGACTGGACGGTGTTTATTGATGCTAACAGAGGGCACGCGGTTATTTTCAGTCGACACAAGGTTTATCTATGCACTCAAACAAAACAGACCTGCTCTCGCCAGTCAACATAGACAGACACACACAGCAGTTTTTCTGTCAGACACAAGATACAATAAAACAAGGGGGATGTGGCGCGGAGCCAAATGTGGCGGCTGCCGCCCCATGGGCACCTTCTCTGTGTAATTAGAGCAGACTCATGCAGCGATAAACACACATTCATCTCAGCTCATATACACAGGCATGCAGGTATGCATGCGAAAGCACAGATTTGCGCTCACAGCGGGAGTTATATTTTTAACTAGGGGATGGTGAGGAGGTAATTTGATGTTTTTCCTTAAGATACAAAAAAAAAACTGTTGTTGGGGGGGGGGGCAGTGGTAGTTGCATGGGTGAGAGAATAAATGCAGGCATGCATCACAACAGGAGGTCAGAAACTTGACTTTTCAAGTTTAGGCGGAGGTGAGTCAAGAAAGTTTAGACATCAATGGATAAACAGAGCATGTACCTGTATATAGTGTAGAAACGTAACCAATGAGGCTAAAGCAACTGTGATGGCAATGTGCAAATACATTTAATTATCAATATAAGATAAGTTGTGTGAAATCAGTGCAATAGTTAAGGGTTGAGATACATGAACAAATACTTTCAATACAAAGGTTGCAATTCTAACAAACAACTATAAACGTGCACATTATTCTCTATGTTGTGAATTCAGTGGTGGAAAATAGATTCAAAAGATTTTGTGGTACAATGTTGTCATACTAATACACAACTTGAGTATTTCCATTTGATGCTAATTTATACTTGTGCTCACATGTCAGAGAAATGTTTTCTAATCTTACACAGATCACTGACGGCAGTAGTCCGGTTACTTTGCAGGCTATGATTCTACACCTCATGATGCTTTTGGAAAACATATAATATACTATGGATACAATCACTCAAGCAAGAAGTTAAAATCATCACCTCATGTCACCTTTACTGAACATTTCCTGCAGTACTGCATGCCTTTACTGAAGTCTCACATGTCCAAAGAAGCATTCACGCTTACATGTGCACTCTCAGGCTCTCGTGCGGTACCATGATAAATGAATGGAGTCTCTGTGTGTGTGTCCTACCTGTTTTGGGTAAGCCAGTCAGTGGCAGGATGAGAAGCTGCAGAATCACACCGTTGGGACCTGAGAGAGGATACAGCTCCACTCTTCCTCTCTTCCTCTCCTCTGTAACCGGCTCTCTGGTGCAGCCTTATCAACCTTTATCCCTCTATCCTGTGTCTTTCTACCCTTTCTCTCCTCCTCACTCCTCACTCTCTCATAGTATCTCCTAATATTACCTCTCTTTCCCTCGCTGCCTCTCGCTTTCTCCTCCTCTTTTCTCCCCCTGCCTTTCCTTGTATGGAAAGGCAGTTAACAGCCTCCCTTCTCTCCTCCACTGTCCCTCTCTTCTCTCTCTCTCTTTCTAGTCTTTCAGTGGCTGTGTAAACTCAGCAACCTCATTGCTGACAAGGTAATCAACACCACATTGGCTTCTCTTAACATTCACCACTCAGCATTGTGTATTTTCTTACTCTGTTTTTCTGAGCACACTTTCGGACTCGAGCAGTGTGGGTTTCTGAATAATGGCAGGAGAAATAGGGAGAAATGAGGCATAGGTGTTACGCAAATACACGCAAAATGGATAACCGACGAGTGGAGTCTGTACAGAAGCACAGACTTTTATTTCTGCAGTTCATTTACTGATTGGACTTTGTGGAGAGTCAAAGAATTTTTAAATGGTTGCCGTCTCTTTCCCCCTATTCAGATATTTCTGACCTGTGGCAGATCCAGCTGTGATCTCAGCAGAGAACCCCCTTTTTCCTGGGTCAGAGTGTGAGAGTGTGTGTGTGTGTGTGTGTGTGTGTGTGTGTGTGTGTGTGTGTGTGTGTGTGTGTGTGTGTGTGTGTGTGTATGTGGTCACCAGTTCCCACAGCTGGTACACACATGGACAACCAGGGAGGTTTCTGTTACTGGACGCCCCTCGCTTATCAACATGTCAAGGCTCTGCAGTGTGGTTGTGTGTGTGTGAGAGAGACATCAATAGGAACTTCGGTCACTTTCCTAATAATTTTTCCAAGGCTATGACGCAACAAAGCAATTATCATTTTATTCCATCAAATAGTTTCACCACACACACACACACACACACACACACACACACACACACACACACACACACACACACACACACGGTCGTGATGTAATGCCAATTAGAGACAGCCAGCCTTAAGATCAGCACTATCAATTGACCTGGCTAACATCAGCCAGCCCTGAAAGACAACTCCGCAATTATACAACTGCAGACCTTTAAATCTACTCGGCCACGTCACTGTATGGCTTGCCTGTGAGCTTTCCAAGAATGAGGGAGACGAACAGGAGCAGACAGACGAAAAGGATGTGGATCAGGGAACAACTTGAACTTTGCCGTTATAGACAAACACATCATCCATCCATATCCTTCTATCCAGCTACCCATCCATCTATCTGCCTTTCTATCTCATCAGTTGAAAGTAGTTTACGGAAAAACCCTAACTTCCCTGCGGCTACCCGCTGATTAATGACAGTGAGCTCAGCCTCCAGATTGACTCACATTATTGTGAAACATTAATGACACACTGTCAGATACACAGGTGTGTGTGAGCGCACAGTGAATACACAGAAATGCTTGAAGTCTGAACTCATGTGCCTGCCAACCTAGGCAGGAATTGATGAGTGCCTTTCGTTACCAGGACACACTATCATACCGTTTATAGTAAAACCGCACTCTTCAGCACACAAACACAGCGGCTAGCATTAGGACACCAGATACGGAGCAGAATGGCTGCAGGTTGCCTGACTGACGCACATCTCCAAGATAGCCGAGTGTTTTCTTCCTGTCAACCACATGCTCACGTGTATGTCACACAAGCCAAGTGAGTAAATCAATGAGAGGAAAACCATGAGCTAATGACAGAGCGTTGGGCCAAGGCCATCCTAGCTCCAGTGTATGGATATACAATCTCAGATAAACATGAGCCAAAGAGCAGCATTACAACACAAGGGAAAATTAATACAGATGTTTTAATAACAGTTTGTTGGTTAGATTCCACTTTTTATATTTCCAAATAGTTTTTTATTGACAACAAGTCCTGAGTTTGATTTAAACAGTATAAACTATGTGGGATTGACTCAAAATATATTACAATGGGTGATGGGAATCAATGGGTATTACAATATTTGAGGACAGTTAGAATATACTGAACACAACCAGCGTTATTTTCAAGTCAATAAGTTAAAAGATCCACTGCAGTATCTGTGTATACTGGTGCAGTCTGATGGTGATGCAACATCTGAATCATTCAATAATATTTATTCAATCCAATGACAACCAAAGGTAAATATTTATCCAATCTGCTTCGGGTTGGCAGCACGGTCCCTCCAAGTGGGATAGATCAGAAACTGGGGACAAATGAATCACAAAGACATGTATGCACAAAAACTGTACTGACTTTCTCTGTCTGTCACAAACATGCATGCTTAACTTTCGAACCGTTCTCTTTTTCCACATGACGGCTCAAAACACATTTTGAATTGTAGGTGTTCTATTTTTTGGACCCCAGTTATAGAAACATCACAAGACTGTCATCTTGAATTCTTGACAACACATTTTTTGCATCTTTCTATGGTTAACAAGAAAAGCTAAAAAACGTCTTGATGAATTGAAGACAACGGCGGCCATTTTTAACAAGCGCAAAGCTTCATCAAAACATCAGTTTTTCAAACTCTCACAAAACTTGTCCAGTCTATACAAATCTTAGTCAATTAATCAATCTCATCGTTGATCGTTGCTGCTTCCAAAAAACATTCATTTTGTTACAACCTCGCTATTTAAATCGCTGCTTTCCTGTAAATGGTCATTCAAACCAATTTGTTTAATCGAGTTTGCTGTGGTTAAACCCTGACCCCTTTATTTTTTATTTTATCAAGACTTTCCTTCGTTTTTTGGATTCTTTGTCCGCTGTGGAGGCATGCAGTTTTTCTTCAAGAATTCAATGTTACACAGAGTGAGTTATTGATATACAAACGATTATTGAAGATCATTGAGTATCTCTTTAAAGTATCTCACGTGACCTTTCACCCACTTTGAGTTGTTGTTTTCTATTTTGTGACTCACTGACTCAACCAAACCAATGGAAGTTACCTAAGCATGAGGACCCATTTTACTGATGTCACTGACCCTAACAGCAGCACGGGAACCAGTGCTCCCATTAAACTGGTTTGGCTAGTGTGTTCCCAGACCTAAAGGCATCTGTGAGGCTTTCATGCCCTCCTCCTCCTTGTTCTCTTCTTGGGATAAACAAGCAAATAAAAAGGGAGCTGACAGGGTCAATGTATGGCACTGGGAGAGATGGATGATTCTCCGCTGCACTAGCACAACCTGGAGTGGGACTTAGAAAGCAATGAGTGCGTTTGAAGTGTGTGTGAATCAGGTCTGGTAAAATACTGCTTGCATCCTGGGCCTCCTTTTACTACACACCCTTTTACACATGCTGTTATGTAATATGTTTGTCCCTCACCATGAAGAGTGTTAATGTATATTGACTGATGGTTCAGGATCCATAATGACAAAAATGTAAATAATTATTTATATTGGAAAGATCAATAAGTCAGCTCAGCTTCGACTTGTCTGTTTCTGGATCTAAGGAAATACTGCAAATGGGAAAAAGGTTGTCTCACAGAGGGAGTCTGAAAATATTGTTCCCAATGTCGCTGGGTCTTTATTCCTGCACCGTTTTACATTTGGTATATAGAGTGCATTAGTGCATTCACTCTGGGAAGTATGGCAAAAATGCCCACAATGAGAACCTATAAGGCGAACTCATAAAGGTCAAAAGGCCTGAAGACTTCTCACCCTCTTTGGTCTCCATTTGGGAAACGTAATGGGAGAGGAGGGAATAGCAACAGTTGTGGTTGCTCTCGGGAAAACCGTTATATACGAGTATATTACATAATTAAATGTACACACTTTAAACCACTATAGCCTACTGTTGTTTGATAAAAGCCAGTATGTTTCTTGGTTGATTTAGAAGTCTGTCATGGCTTGGTACCGAGTACAATAACTCAGCTAGCTAGCTGAAAGCGACAACTGTCATTTCCCTGGAGTGCACAAAAGCCATTTGTGGTTTGAGACAACTTTACCCTGTCTAAATGTTTTAACTATGCAAGTAGGCTATAGTGTTTACATTGGAGGCTACTACATGGATGTGTACAAACTGAAGTATCCAAACCTTATACAGTCTATGATCCACACACAGCACCATAGTGGATTTGGGATGAAGACAAGTACGAATTTAGAAAGAGACTAGTGTGGAGAAAGAGGTGAGCTTACCAGATCTCTGCACACCGCCCCTCAAACTGGCAGCTCAACGCTTAATTAGCAGCTGACAGCAAGACACACCTGAATCTGACCTGATGTGGTCAAGTTGCATTGTGGGTAATGTGGGTACCAGATTTCGATAAGAAAAAGAAATGAATGGATTATAAAAATTAAAACTCTGGTTCTGCTGCATCAATTTGGATTAATGAGTCTGAAAATGTTGCAGGACTGCAGTGTTTTTTTTTTTACATTTGTGGCTAATAGCAAAAAGCCCACGTGCCAGATAAAGGGCTGAAAATAGAAATAGGATGTTTAATGAAAATGAAAACATCACCAAGTCAATAAATACAAACTCCATTGCTAACCTTCCGTGAAGGACTCCATGGCGCCCGAGGGTGCCAGCCTTTAACCAGTGGGCTCCACTGGTGGATGGACTCTGAGTGGAGTTCCTTCGCTCCATTTTAAGAGTCGGCTCGTGGTCATGCGCATGTGGTAGCAATTTTGGGGCTGATAATCCTCCGCCCTCCCCTGCGGGTCTACATAGAAGCCCCCTTTCCCGCTCACCCAACCTAGTCTGCCCCCCCGTAAACCTGTGCCCGTTCAGGCACTGCATAATCCTTTGTTGCCATATTAAAAGCGGCCAAAAGTGGTAGTAAATTATGTTGTTTATGGCAAATTTCTGTAAACTCTTTTTCATGAAACTGCTGAGTGTAATCAGTGGGATGACACACTGCCAGAGGACAGGGATTGTCACCATTGGAATCAAGCATGGAACCTTTTCAAGTCAAGTGAACAAAAGGCAGTTACAGGTCCAATACACAACATGATTTCAGACCAGCAGAGCATAACTGTTACCAACAATGTAAATAAAAACAGGAACAAATGTTTAATTTTTAAGATTTTATTAAAATACGGTGTGGAGTTTACCATCGGAAGTTACCATCACAAACATGATTGTTTCTAATAAAAAAGTAAACAAAACAAAAATAAAGCTTAAGAGCCTAGTTACAGGAGATTTTTTTTGTTGTTTTTGTTTTTTTGTTGTTTTTGCAGTCTGGTGAAAGAAAAACAAATCAATTCACAATGAGAGTGAGTGGAAAAAATGTTCACATGTTGTAAAAATACATTTCCCAATTTTAACATTACACACAGTCACTTTCAAACATTCATTCATTCATTCCTTGTTAGATGGTTAGATGTCAGTGCCAAAAGAAAGCAAAACAGAAACAAAGTTCAGACCTGTGCACAAAGGGGAACGATGGGGGGGGAGTTTCTAAAAACGCAGGAGGCTGTTCTACATTCCGAGAGGAAAAACTTGGGACAAGGGACACGAGACGGAGAGCGACTGCTGGAGGATATGTGTGCATTTGAACCCTGAGAGAGAAAAAGTGACCGATTCTCATTGTAATTTTCTGCTTTTTTATTTTATTTTTATTGACAGACCACCCCAGTGTCCGCGTTGCCCTCCCCCTCCCAGCCGCACTGGGGCTCTGGCAGCACTGTGAAAGATGCTTTAAGAGCCCCAGGGTGGTGGCGGGTGGTGGTCGGGGGAATTCTCACACCCAAGAGTGAAATATCAGCTGTGGCTTTGTGAGCATACACACTGTGCTTATCTGTTAGCAAACGCACATACACACTGCCAGGCTGACTATTCAGACAGCAAAAAATATATAACATCTTAATAATGCAAAGTACGAATTCACACTAAATATATGTTTTTGAGCCCCAAAATGAGGCTAAATGTGGTTCATCAGTGGAAAAAGAAATGCTGCAGATTGAGGCCTGCCTGGGTGTGAGGAGCTTTTAGCGGAGCGGCCTCGATAGCGGCCCGTTCTTTTCTGCTGGATGCGTCTCCTGACTTCACCTGCTGTGGTCAACTGTATTAAGGCAGTGAGTGGTTCCATGGCGACTTTCTATAACAGCTATTTTTACAGGGAGAGAAAAAGTAAGGCCCAGAGGATATCAGCTGGAAAGGACAGTTGGGGTAAGAAGGAAACAACATTTGACCAGGAAAGGGATATCATGTTTCTTCTCCAAAATGTTTCAGTACAACATGTAGAACACAGACAGCATATCCATAAAAATGAAATCCTACAATAACACAGAATGGTTTTCATAACAGTGCACTGCTGAACTGAAAAATATATATATAATCATCAACAGCAAAAGTTTAAGATTACTATTATGCTCGTAATCCGAACTATGGGGGTTATTTTTAAAAATATATACTCATGACATGACAGAGGAGCCTAGCATCTCAGGACACAGACATGCTCCATGTCTCTCATAGACTCTGAGGGGAAACTGTACATCACTGGAAACTGACCACGACAAAAATGGCAACTCGGGTTGAAAACACTCTGAGGGGGAAAGGCCGGGGAGCAGAGGGAAACAGCAAGATGACACAAATTCTTTAAGCCAATATTAATTCCCCTAAAAATGACCTCACATGCACTATAGATAGATCAGCCTGACAATGAAGGGGGGTTAAAACAAAACTGCATCTATTACTAATGTTCTAGTTTTAAAAAACTAGCAGACCACGGCGACCGCCTTTTGTTTTTTCCTTCTTTTTCCATAGCCAGAAAGATGGAGGTCGAAACACCCCAACTACAGTCTGAGGCTTAATAATGGGAAAGCGTTTTTCCACGATGAGAAAATAAAGGCAAAGAGATACGCATTGGTTTTGAAGCCTGAGTATTCAGTGACCTAGAGCTAACCTAAAAGGACTTTGTCAATTTGTTTCATGGGGCAATGTTTTTTTTGTTGTTGTATCATTACTGCTACAATTTCAGAACCCTTCTGGTAAAGAATAGTAAATAAGTATCTAGAAAATCTGTACAAAAAATAAAAGGGTATGCACGGTACATTCAATATCTGTTACTGAGGTACTAGAAAGGTGTTCCCTTGACACCAGGGCAACAGCGTTAAAGAGTTACTCCTAGGGACTATTCCTTTGGAAAGACAATAGCTTGTTATCATAACAGGGTGAGGGAACATACATCACACATACAAGCCCACACGCATGTCCACACACACACACGCGCGCACACGCACACACACACACCACTGTCATTAACAAAGCCAGCATGTAAGAACACTGTCCCGTTGCTCTTACAGGGAAACTAAACTCTACTGTCCCCTCACGCTTAAAGGAACTGGTGGACACATACTGGGTGATGAGCAGATGTGTGGGTATGTCATGATTTGGGGGGAGGGGCGAGTGGAGGGTAGGTGGGTGCAGGGCGATGATGGTACGTTGCAGTGAGATCTTATTAAAAAGATAAGGCGGTGGAGGATCCCTGGTCACCCATTCTGTGTTCTGAACGTTGGCAGTGTGGGATCATGTTCCTCCTCACTGCAGCCAGCCTGTAACTGACTGAGGTTAGCAGTGTGCAACTCTTCTAGCTGAGCGCTCAGACAGCGCCCCCTGCTGGAGAGGCCTCTGTCATGATGTTGCTATTCAGGCCAGAAAAAGGCTGCTGCATTTCATTCTGTGTGGACACTGAACTCATACTAAAAAGCTGCTGGCATGAGATTTAAATTCATGCATCATGCTAGCCGATGTGATGCTATCATCTCATGTCAAAACAATCCATTAGGGGCGAAGAATGTGTACATTTGCGGTTGCTTAAAAAGGAGAGGGTCTCCGAAGTAAAGGGTGACAAAGGATGCTGGGTGTCACCATCTGAAGTTTGAGCCGAGCAGATGAACTGACGCTCAGAGAGCTACACTGACAACAATGTGGATCTTTCTGCCGAGCGAGCGCATGGCGGTGCCAGGGAGAGCTAAGGGCCAAACTGGGCTGAGGGGCAGCTGAACGTCTGGAAGGGAGGACAGGATGTACGGTTTGTGATTCTGTCTGGTTTACAAAGTACACATTTTCCCCGTCACAAGAAAGATGTAGGGGGAGAAGGGAAAAAAAGAAGATAGGAAGGAGAGAGCAGTAACATGAGCCATTAATGTACAAAAGTGGGCTTCCACCTCTCTGCCTCTGAACCTCTACTGGTTGGAGGACTGCAGGATAGACAGACTGTAAAGCCTCATGTCAGAAATGCTTCTTTTTTTTTAACAAACAAACATTAACACCTAGAACCACAACAGGTCAACTTTCCATTAAAACAACAGCCAACTAAGGATATAAACCAATCCAATCATTGAATCCTTGAGAATACAGTTATTGCTGACGTTGTGGGGGAGTGAAGGAGAGGGGGGAGGGGGGGAGGTTGGTGGCAGGTGAGTGGGTGAGATGAGGATGGAGGGAAGTGTGTGTTCTTCTGGATGGGTAAGGGGCTAGCTGTGGCTGGTCACTCCAGGGGCTGGTTTAGTGATCTGAAGAAAAAGACTGTAGATCTACATCAGGTCAAACTGGCGCTGCCGATGTTCTGCAGGGTGGGGCTGTGTCTGATGCTGCGGGGCGGTGGTGGAGGTTGGGAGGGGGGTTGGTTTCCAGAGGTGACGGAATGTGCTGGCGACGGCAGGGGGGGCTATTGGTCGGACGGGATGTCTCTGTCTGCTTCGGCCTTATTGGGGGAGGGGGCGTGGGGGGTGGGAGACAGGGGTAGGCCGTAGCGCCAGTGGGTTCCTGTAACAAGGCTTTCGACCACTGCTCCTGCTCCTGCGAGACCCCCTGCTGCTGCAACATTGATCAGACCTGGAGGAAATCTGAAACACACATTTCAAAAATAAAACCATCTAAAAGTTGCTGTTTTAATTTTGAAAAACAAAACTACTGTTCAAGCGCTGTCCCGTTCTCATGTTCCACATCCAGCCCTCTCACCTGTAAGTGGCTCCGTTGAGTTCTGGGTGAACTGTGGCGGCCTCCATGCTGGGCCATTGAGAGGCGGCCATCAGGTACTCCTTATTCACGCAGTTCTTCAGACTGTCAGGGATTCGTCCTGGTGCGAGGAAAAGAGGCCGTCAATCATAGCAGCGTTTTATCCTGCTGATTAGTTTCATAGCTCTAAACGGGGGTTGCCGATAAAGATGGCCGATGCGTTTGCTCTCCCAAAGTGAAGCCAAAGTATCTCGATCACCCTCTAGCGGCATTATAGGTCATGGTTGTGTATGGGACATGGGCCGAACTAATAAAGGGCAGTGACCACCCCAAATTAAAGCGTGTTTAACTTGTCTTACATTTTACAGTAAGACTCAAGTGTTTGTGTCTTTGATCACCATATGCCATATGAAAATATTACATTTCCATACAGAGAAATAAAAAGTGTGCATCTTGGCCACAGCTCATTAATTAAATCCTAATGCATTCATCATTTTCTTCTTTCTGTAATATACAGTGAAGTAAACTAATGTTGGCATTAAAACAACTCATTTGAATATGTTATGTTGGGCTCGATCAACTGGTCTGTAAAATAACCTGGATTGTTATGAAGTACCTCATAATGTAAAGAAGTGAGGTATGGGATCATCCACCATTTATTTAAAACCCGTTTTATACATGCTTTCTTATCTGTAAATGCTCAGGCACGCTCTGACCATCAGTCACATCACCGTACATTTAGCAAAACCATTAGCAAATAAATACAACAATACAAAGAGCAAATGATAATAATAATAATAATAATAATAACAACACCACATGTTATTTATATAGTGTTTTTCCTGGTGATCAAAGCAAATACATTGCAACTTGAAGTGGGAATGTGTAGATCGTGTCTTCACTGCATCTTAATATTTCATTTACATTCTCTTAATCCCCCGGCTCGTTTAGTGAACAGCGTCTTACCGGTGATGGCGCGGCGGACCTCCCTGGCGGCCTCCTCCCGAGCCTCCACAGAGGCCTGCTCGCTGTACCAGGATGTGTGCGGGGTACAGATCAGGTTTGGGGCATCCTTCAAAGGGCCCGTTGAAAAACTGTAAAGAAGGGCAAAGGTTGTTACGGAGAAGAGAAGTTAGATTGTGTATCGTGCACAGCTATCGGGTGTTACTTGTGTATCATGGTTACCTGAAAGGTTCCGTCTCATGCACGTCCAGGGCAGCCCCTCGTATCCGACCCTCTTTCAGGGCCTGAGCCAGTGCTTTCTCGTCAACCAGACCGCCTCTTGATGTATTCACCAGGAAGGCTCCCTGACGCATCTGTATCACAGAGTAAGCGATAATATGATTAAACTATGGGCAAAACAATCCAAGAGAAGGCTGAAACCTGAAATCTGCGGCACAAATATATTCTGATATTACTCTTCTAATCTATAATACAGACCACAACATGAAAGCAACGTTTGGTTCTGGCCAAAAATCATTTGTCATCATTTAGATTGTCTAGACTATTGGGCTCCAACAATGCCCGCCAAGTGTTTGAGTCAGGATATCAAGCTGCGTATAAAAACGAAATGCCAATTCTTGCAGGTAATGTCTGAACTCCCTCCCTTTATTGCCAGAATGTCAACCAAGTGGTAACCTGAACAAAACTAAATGTCAGACTACAATTAGGGCACAGCCATTGTGCTAAAGCAGCAACTTACTGTGCTGATGGAGGCTAAATTAACGCCGAGTTGAAATTATTTTCTCTTTTAATTCTACAATTAATCTTCTCACTATCCTCACAAGTAACAAACGAGGAAAATGAGACAGGAGTGCATAAGTGGAAGAAAGACAACACAAATGTAGAAGAAGAAATTGTGCGTATAAAGAGGCAGATATGAGACGTATTCAAAGTGCATCCCCACACCTGTTTGATGGTGAAGTCATTAATGAGGTGGTGGTTGTGCTCGTTGAGGCTGCAGTGCAGGGACACGCAGTCCGAGTGGATCAGCAGGTCCTGCAGGGTGGCCATGCGCTGCAGGCCCAGTGAACGCTCCACACCGTCAGGCAGGTACGGGTCATAAAAGATCACGCCAAAACCAAAGGCCTTAGCCCGCAGAGCCACGGCTTGGCCAACGCGCCCTGGAAGACAGAGAGAAATGTTATAGATATAGTCTGTTGTGACCTTGCTTGACAGAAAATAGGAATCGGCCTTTAAATTAAGGATGAATACAAAACTGTTTGTTTTCCTTGGATCCTTTACTGTTGCTTGAATTAAACTCCTAAAGCACTTCCGCAAAACATCATCGCGGTTCAGGTAAAAGCAAATAGTACAGTTTCCCTTCTCATATAAGCTTTTATATGCAGGTTTTTTCATTTCAGGAAAACCCGCTTAAAGTATGCCAATAATCCCTTTCCCATTACTGGTGTGTCCCAGAAAGCAGGTTCAGGGAATGAAGTCAGAGTGTAACCTTTCCCATTGATTACCAACAAAGGTTGGTTGTCAAGTGAGGAAGAGATTTTAGACATATTCTTTCAAATACTGTAATACCTAGTAATGTGGCCACTAACTACTCTAAACACGTCCATACTCTTAACTTACCTAGACCGATAATGCCCAGCGTCTCTCCGCGGATACGAGCAGCGCCGCCAGCTACCTCCCTGATCTGCTCCACACTCGAGGCACGGGTTCCCTCCCGGAGGGCCTGGTGCATCCAGGTGACTCGCCTGTACAGGTTCAGGATCAGACATAGCGAAGTGTCGGCGGTCTCCTCCACAGATGTAGCTGGCACATTACAGACTGCAATGCCTGGGTGATCAGTTTAAAGTAGGAAAGAAATATTAATCCCTCCGTTTCAGCTCATGGTTGACTGTGACAATATGTTTAAAGTTCCAGCCACTCACCAAGCTCAGCAGCCGCTTTGATGTCAACGTTGTCGAAGCCGGAGCCAATCCTGACAATTATGCGTAGGCCTTTAAACTTTTCCAAGTCATCTCTGGACAGAGTGATGGTGTGGTAGAGCAGAGCAGCCACTGCCTCGTTTAGCACCTAGCAAACACAAACGCAGCATGAATACTTTGAATCATATTAACCTGCACTTGACACTCAAATATCTAAGCGAATAAAAAGGGACATGAGTCACATCGACTATCAAAAGGATAGTCCTAATCTTCCAAACTGCTTAAAGGTTCCATGACATGGCCATTTCTACTGATCATAATTCCACTGTTGAGGTCTACTAGAATAGATTTACATTGTTCAATGTAACGTAACGTTTCCCGGATTGGTCCATTTGGACCAATGGGTCCATTTGGGTCGTCGTTACGTCACAGTGACCAGGAAGAAACAAATGGAAAAAGACAAATCTCCAGCGAGGCGTTCTGGGGCAGCATAGGCAGGTCTTTTCTGTGTTAGAGTTTTACTCGCTACAGGGTGTACTTTGAGGGTTTGTGACTCTGCAGACCGTTTACATGCAGAAAAAAATTCATAACACACAAGGGGACGGGTAATAACCGGAAAAGCATGACATGGGACCTTTAAAAGAGACAGTTCCTCTAAATAGAAGGATGTAGGAAGTATTTCTTGGGTACAACACAGATGATAACACTTTTATGTTTTTAGATGTCCGTCCTACCTTCTCATGAATCTCTTGGGTGGACTGGGCATCGCAGAAGGCCACTGTGGCCACATCTTTGAGGATGGGCATCTCCACAGTGCAGTCGCGCCCGTCCAGCAGGGCAACCAGGGGCCGCGGGTGCATTGGCCCGTTGAGGATGGGGGGTCGGATACCTGAGTCCAGCAGGAAGAAGACAATGTTGGATATCAAGTCCATGGCAAGAGGTTAAATATTCAATGACAAATCTGGGTAATGCTTAAAAATGTACAATTATTTTTGTGACACGCTTTCACACAATCGGTGACAACGTGCTGATGACCAGGAGATCTCAGCGATTAATTGTTTAATATTTAACCTTAGAGAATATATTTGACGGCTACGCATGTTGGTCTGTAGCTAAAGACGCAACGCTGTCCAGCTCTGTGGCTCTCAGAGACAGCAGAAGAAAACGCATGTAAGGGAGTACAAATCTTTTCATTCAAAATGTATGCGTCATTTGATCCATTCTTCTGAATTTATAAAAGACTAGCAAATAAACTTCTATGAAAGAATATGGGAGGATAATGATCGGAATCTGAGGTATCAGGGTCGATCGATAGAAACGTTCAAATGACCTGATCAAAATGAGGCAATAAACCAGTGAAGCCAACAGAACATAAAATAACACAAAACAATAAAAGGATAGCACCTCTAAACTGATCGATTCATAATTGTGCCAAACCTCTTTAAATCAACTCAAATGAAAGCACCGATTTTATTTCACGTTATTTTGTTTTCTTCCTCTTGAAATTAACTGGTTGGTGATAGGCTAATTGATGTCAAGCTACCAGGAGCAGATTAACCAACAGCATATATCCCTGATGATGGCACTTCAGAACCAGCAAGGAGAAGAGACTAATGACTCAACACTCTGCATTTCCCATGTCTGGACTATCAGATGTGTTTTGTGTCATCATGCCCTCAGAAAACCTTCCCTGCACGCATGGCTAAAGTTAACAGGCCTGACTGCCACACTCCTAAGACAATAATAACTCAGACTTTTATGACTCTCTTTTTCCAACACATCCGCCACCGACACCTTGAAGGAACCACAGGGATGATGTGTGTAAGGGCTCTATAGTTACATAGGGATGTGTAACTAAATATGTGATGGGGCATGGAGAGGGTCCAGCATCCTAGCCTATATGGTATCAACCTCCAACTTAGTTTCGTCATCTCAGGAACCAGCATACTCCGAGCCACTTTTATCGATACATGTCAGTTACACATGGGAGCGTAGACTCCTCCGAATGGGAAAGTTAGATTTTGGCTAATGAAGCAGAAGTCTGGGAACCTGACCTGCCACTGTATGAGAAGTGCTCACACAGAGGGGAGGGGCTGGGATGGGAGGGGGAGAGGTTATGGAGTGTGGCGGCTGAGGGGGGAGGGGTGGAGAAAACTGCGGGGTCTCAGTGAGGAGGCGGTGGGGGTTCACGAGGGGGTCTGAGTCATGACCTAAATTCTCATGTCTGGAAGAGTCCCTCCTTCCTATTTCCCTCCTTCTTAAGACACACAAACACACACCTTACTGACAAAGATCTGCACATTTGCACCATGGCCATTTACCATTATGCCAACAAAGGAAATGTTGCATGTCAAAAATAAATCAATGCCATAAAAAATGACACTTCTCGGCCAATGCATTGATGTTAAATAAGAGGAAATGAACACCAACTGTCAGCGAAGCAGCTACGACCTCTCTCCCTGTAATCTTTTCAGCAGTCTTTGGCTTGTACTGACCACACACATGAACACACTATCTTGTCCCTGCTTTGTAACAGGTGTGTGTGTGTGTGTGTGTGTGTGTGTGTGTGTGTGTGTGTGTGTGTGTGTGTGTGTGTGTGTGTGTGTGTGTGTGTGTGGCCGGGTGGGGGAGTGTGGCTAGCTGGAACATTTACTTGGACAGAGGGCAGGAGGTAATGGTGAGACTGCAGAGGAGGGAAGGGAGCTTGTAGCCGCGGGTGGAAAACAAATATTTGTGAACACTTCCTCTGACGTCCGAGCCTTTCCCAATGCATGCATGAAGCCCACACAGGCAAAATAAATCAAGAAAAATACACCATAGTCACCGTTATAAAAAATGCAATACAATGTAGTGCAGTCCATTTAGCATTGGAATTCACCCTCATCGCAGATGGCTAAAGAATGCTAACAGGCCAACCGCTACACGCTGAACACACACAGACACGCTTACTGTGTAGAAAAACCCAAAGGGACTCATCACAAAGACCCCTTCTGAATAAAAGTAGATCTGGAAATATACAAGTAGACCTACACAAAGAGTAATTTGAGTAAAGGACACTGCTATACCCGAGGCCTACTAAGCACAAGCATGGCCGCACACACAATACAATTCATTCAGTGATTCATTCATTCTCCCTCCCTCTCCCTTTCTTTCCCCTCACTCCCTCCTCCTCTTCTCTCTCCCTCTGGCTGCAGTTGTAGGAGTAAGAGGTGAGGGGGGAGGGGCAGCAAACGATGATAATGCAGCAAGCAGCGGTACTCCACCCAGACGCAGCTAGACACACACACGGCTATTCAGTTCCTTCTTGACGGCTGCGGCAACACCAGTTCGCGCTGAACACAAAAGGGGAAACTGCACACACAAAGCTGCTCTACACCCAAACCTACAGACCTCTCCCCCCACAGTTCACACATTTCAAAAACACATGCCAAAATAGAAAACACATGAGCACCGGGCCTAACCTTGCATTATGAAGTCTGTGTGAGCCTGTCTTCCTCTCTCTCTCTCTCTCTCTCTCCCTCTCTCGCCTTGCTCTCCCTCTATCGCTCTTTTTTCTCCCTCTCTCTCTGTCAGCCTGCTCTTGGCTGGCTGGATCCCAGCTGTCATCCACGCCCAGCCCCTCCCCCACGGCTAGCCTCCAATCACAGGCAGCCCCATTGTAGGCCAGCCAACCAGCACTAACCTCATTAGAATAGCCAGGGCTGAGGCCGAGGGCGGTTTGTGCTGTTGTCGTTTTTTAAAGAGACAGCTGGCCCGTTTCCCTGTAGCTGCGGCCACGACCCTTCACCCTGTCCTCTCCCTCTCACCCGTCTCCAGAGACCCACCCAGACTGTTCCCTCCATTTTAGTACACCATTATGTCTGATCTCCATCGTCTATTCTCCCCACTACAACAGCTCAACAACAACTATCACTTTTAGAAATCTGCACTAACCGTCACATACACAAACACTTATTAGCAACATAAAAAGTTAACTTATTAAGTCTTCAGCATGAAATACACTGCAAACGTTCATCTGTACATTCCTTGCATTCCAATTTAACCAAAAAAGTTGATAAACAACAACTTCCTACACAACGCACTCAAGAGGCGGTAAGAAATACAATCAGGGTCAACATTTCAACCAGTCTGCTCACAATACTAGAGGTTAAGAGCACAGCCGAGGACTCTGAACAGTAGCCTTTTATCAGCATTTAAAGAACAATATTCCTAGAGCTATAAATAAAAACCAGCAAAGATATTACAGACAAATGATACAAACATAATATGAAACTGTCAGCATCTGGTTTCACATCAATGCAAAACATTGTTTCATTTTTCTAGTTTAATAAAAAAGGTACACTTTGCCCTCATTGGTTTGACTACATAGTTAAGAAAGTTGCTGGATGAAGCTGAAAGGTTGACACTTGCAATCAGGTACAGGGCTTTAACTTATTATTTACAGTTTCCAAGGAAATGTCTAAAAATGCCAGTCCAAAACCCAAAGATATTCAGTTTAATAAAATGCAAAAAGAGAAAAGCATGAATATGCCAAAGGCGGAAAACAAAATCGTCTGCTATTTTTGAAAGAACAATTAGTTTTTTCCTTTTAGTCGACTAACTAACTAATTAGTTAGTTGACTTATTATGTAGAGCTTTTTTTTCTTTGTGTACAGGGCCCAATTGACTGATGTATCAGTGTTTGTGTGTGGCTGTATATAATAATGTCATAAATATATATATCAAATTGGAGACCGCCTCTGCCCGAAACCACCTCACAGGCAGATACAAATACATATTCAGATACCCTCTGTCTGCCGATACAAGTTGACAGATCTCTATGATTTTTAATAGTGTGTATATATAGTGTTTTAATTTACTTTAAAAGCAACAACAACAAAAAAGCATTGCAAAGGGAATCTATTTTTCTACTGTGCATCAGCATAACAGTGTAAGAAAAAGTTTTTAGAGTACTTGTCCATGGACAAGTGAGTTTGGCAATTTACTTGTTTTCGGTTTTCGATTCTGGTTCTTTGAGAGGGTAAAAATAAGTCCCATGACAAACTGGGAGAAAAATATATTTATGAAAACATTAAAGAGCCTGTGACACGAGTTTCCCCCATCATCCAAACCCATCAATTTGAGTAAATATTGTCCCCTTGAAAACCGTTACTGAACTGATTTTGGATATTTGTACTTTGATAACCATTAATCTGCCCTTCAATGTTGACCATTTTCTGGATCTTCTCGGGGATTCTTCAAGTCCCGCCAAATTATGTGTGACGTCATTGCGGGCACAGCGCTCCAGCTGCACCGTTCAGGATCCCAGCATCTGCATGTAAACGCACGATGGCGCACACAGCAGCAAGCTCAGACAGCGATGACAGTTTAATTTTGAACGTGTCTGAGAGTTTATATGAGGCTGAAGGATCGGTTTATGTTGTATCTGTTAGAAGTTTAGGAATTAGGTGCGTCAATATGGGCGATCATACGGTCATGTAGCCAGTGGTGGACTGGGACTACAAATCATCCCGGGACTCTCGACCGGCCCACTTCGGTACCGCTAGTAAATTGTCAACGGGGGGAGTGGGGGATGTGCTAGTGACTTATCCGACCGGCCCACTTCGGTACCGGCCCATCGGGATTCGTCCCGATGGCCAGTCCGCCACTGCACCCAGCCCAGCCCACGTAAACTGTCAACGGGGGAGCCTCGCTGCGGGGAAACGGTGGACCTAGTGTCCCGATCGGAGTGGGAATAATAATAATAATAATAATAATCTGTGCATTTTATCCATTAATTTCCCCAACATTGTGGTAAAAAAAACACACGTTTAATCGATGTTGGTGTACTACAACTACAAAAAGCATCGGTTTGTTTTTTCATCAGGAAATGCAGACCGGCTCAAACAAAAGATTTTTAAATCATCATCTTCACGATCATTTAATGTATCATATGTTCGCTGAATTGTACATGAAAGCACTAATAAATGTAGTTCCATCCACTTGAGTTTACAACTACAAAAATAATCGTTTTGTTTTTATATTTTTAATCCTAATTTAATCATCATCTTCACCACGATCATTTATGTTTATGTTCGCCGAATTGAAATGAAAGCACTGACAAATATGAATATACTGTAGTCAACTTCATTCAAACGTTATTAACGTGCCTAAACTCAGTAATTCACCATTTCTAAGCATGACAACACACTTTGTCCGTGTTTGGCTCTCTCGCCGCACAGTGAAGCGTTCCCGCATTGATGTCACTTCCGGCTTCCCCCAAAACTTCAAAATCAGTCGAAGGAATTTCCCCGCGATGTTCGAAATTATTGATATATATTGGAACGGTATCGCACCTTCTTTTTTAAACTGACGGTTCGAGATGACTAGCAGCCCAATATTTCATTGCACAACAGTTGTTGGGAGGCTGTCACAGGCTCTTTAAGTAAAATCTGTATTCCTATTTACAAATCACTTCATACTGTTTAATTTTGTTACGGTTATTGAACACAATTATATAAAAATAATTGTTTAGTTAGTTCTAAGTGGTGCAGTGTGAGCATGTACAATTGGCTCAGTCTCCTCTGATGTTACACTGCAACCTGCCTGTGAGACAGAGTCCAACCACACAGTCTTTGTGTCCAACACATGTCCTGCAATACACATGCTGCAGCTGCCCAGCTGCTCACTGTTTGTAAAAGTAAATAAATAGTATTTTCATTTCAATAATGTACTTTCTATACCCTGCTTCATAAACAATACTGACATCCCTGTGCTCCTCCGAGTCTGGGGATGTGAGGACAGCGCGAGGACACAGACAGGGAGGCTGATTTAATTCATAAAGGAAATGGCAGTCAATATTAACAATATTGGAGCTAAAACTCTTAATAACCTTCATAACGTGTTAGAGAAAGAACATAAGAAAGTTTGACAAAGATGAGGCTGTTAAACGGGCAGCGGATCCGCTGTGTGTAGAAAGAGAGAGAGACGCTGAGCTGAACCGTGCAGCGATCAGCTGATACGGCAACATGATACGGAGCATAGGAAGAGAGAGCTGCGGTCCGCGGGGCTCGGCCTCCGCCTCCTGTCCTCACAACTCTTATTAATCCCGGTACCGGACAATTGTTATTTGTTCTTACTCGGATCCGAGTTTTGCTTCCCAAGCCTGCCAATATGCTACACGTCCCGCCCTGCCCCCGTCTAACAGTGCAGAAAGCGGCGAGATGCATTTCCTTAGGAATCGACAAAAACACAATAATGGCGGACACAGACAATTTCCGAATTAGTACCGCCTTTTTTGAGCTGAATTTATCAATAATTGTCAATAAATAATGGCGAAAAACGTCACTTGTCCATCGGACAAGTCAATTGAAAGATCTACTTGTCCGATATTGTAAATAACACGTCCCGGACGATGGGACGTGTGCTTTTTCGCACACTGGCATATGACAATAAATGCTTTGACTTGATATGAATGGTAATGACACTGTAAAAAATTCACACCCGAATAGCATGGTAACTAGACAGGTGAAGGTTGGGCCCCATGTATCACATAAAAAAAAAACTGATAAGCACAACAATAAAACCTCATAAATGTAAGCTTTTGCTTCCGTTTAGTTTGTGTATGAGTATTTTATGAAATCTCACCCTCACAAATGCGGTCAAGTCTCTGTCGCTTGACCTGTTTGTGTTTGTCCATCAGAGCCATAGACCGCGCAGTCTAAACCTGGGACAGAGAAGAACAGATCCAGGTGCTTTGGATTCTTTTTAATGTTGACCACGTAGTTTCCCCTGCAGACAAATTAGAAAAAACAGTCAATTAAGACAAATTGAACTGCCTAATAACACATTTTATAGAAAAAAAAGTTATCAAAACTTCACAAACTAAATAAAAAACAGAATTGGACTAGATTGAATTTCTGTGTGCTAACATTTTGAAGTGACTTACATTTACAGGTGGGAAAAAGTATATGTAGGCTTATGTGTAATTAAAAGAAGGACATGATGTCAAAAAACTTGAAGAATCCAGGCTGAACAGCAAAGACTCACAATTGTGTAAACATGTTTAATGCATTGAATTAGCCAAGAAATGGGTTATAGTGAACTATTTTTACAGTTACACTCACTCACCTGGAGAACAATGTCCGTTGTGCCAGTCAGATTGCCAACTTAGTTTACACTGTAAACAAATAAAGTGGATATTGATCAAAGTATGAACGTTAACAATATTAATCCAGAATGAATACAGGTGGTTTGTCATGAAGACCTATATCACCAACCTCATGTCATTGATTGACATCACTGACAAGTGTGTTTAGATAATAGGTAACTTGTGCTCATAACTCTTAGTACTGGATCATACACCATCACTTTACTAGACCATTTTTTAACTTTTTGGAAGTTTTGGATTATAGTCAACAACTTTGTTTTCGCTTGCAATAATAACACAACTCTCTCATACAACGCATTTATACATTTCTGTTCAACAATACCGCTGCCAGTCAACGTTAGGTGACAGAACCAGTAGGTATTTTAAGGATAACCTTACGGTGAAACTATCAATGGTCCGGGACCCCCTCGTTAGCATCAAAGTAACCGTTAACTAGCTAACTAGCTTGTAGTGCTAGCAAAACCGTTTATTGGTTATCGAGAACAGGATGGAGAATATTAAAATGTTCCATGCAAATACATGAGTCGATAGGCTGTTAGGAGATAAGTATATCCTAGTTAGTCACTTTGCTTTGAGATAGTTTAGCTTGCCTTAACTTCTGTATCCCGGTCCCGGCTAATGCTAACTAAATAAATAGCACGACAGTTAGCTAGCCAAGCTAACCCAAATACAAACATTAAGCAGCTAACATTTTAATGAAAACTACAATTTCCTTCCAACTTCCGAATATTCTCAGCATTTGTTCTTATTTAGCCACCCCAATGTTATAAATCATGTCAATTAAAATGAAAAAACATAGCTACATGTATGAAGCGTTTGCAGAGTTGCTAACGTTAGCTAGCCAGCGCCGTTAACTAGCGTGCCGCTGAGTGTGGGAGAGATGCAGGCGGAGGGGGACAGCCCATTTCGTCCGATTTGTTATCAGCGAGTGGTGCTACAATGTGAAATATCTGACCCAGAAGCTATAAAGTGGAATAATCATACAGGGAAATGTGAATCGTACACATGGCTGATTCCAGGCAAGACTACTTTGAAACCCAGTGACCAAATCTTGCAAAAAATGTCAGTTATTTACCCCGGATAAACTCTTTCAGGAGTGCTGAAACAGTGTGCGTGCGTCGGTGGTGTTCCCTCTCTCCCGATCGCCATGAAATTAGACAAAAGAGGAAGTGGCTGTTGGTGGGGGGGTCAGACAGTCTGTGAAAAAGCATCGGTGGACTGGAATGAGCGCCCTCACCTTACACGGCGGATCGGCATGCATAATATTACGACTCTAGAATAATAAATGCTTGTTTACAAAACTATACCAACAACTTTCTGGATTAAGTTTAACTTGTTCTGCTCTTGATTTTCAAAGTTCCAACCATGTAATCGTCTTTAAATAAGTTATTGTTACTCTTAACATTATCCAGATTTTTTGTTCAACCTTTATTTTTTTCACTCGAAACTGAACATCAAGCTAAGCATTCATATCTGCAGTTTGAAAACTCTAAATTGATTAAACTTTCAAACAAATCAAGTTTATTCTGAATTTAGCCACTAGGTGTCACAATAATACTCTGAACTAACTTCCCCCGATACTTCTGACTGACTTAGTGGTGAATGGAAGACAAGGCACTATTTGGAGAAAAAAATATCATTCTATGTTAAATTTTATTTGTACATAAATTGTGCAACAGGAGTATTTCCATCTGAAAACACATGAAAAATCATCTCTGAAAGGCCACCAAATCATCTGCTTCAGCACCACCTTTGTTACATACACTCAGAATTGCCTTGCTGTGTTCTCACTCTAACCATTGTACAGTACTTTACATTGTGCCCAACGGAGTCCAGCTGCAGCAAAGATTCAGCTATTAAATTGAATATTATAGTGCTTGTGACACCCGTTCAAAATATGAATCAGCGCAAATAGAGATTGCAAAAATGTCTGGCTGTGAAAAGAAGCACCAAGAAAACTGTATTTTAAGCTTAAGGCATGGTCCGTTTACAGTATCATCAGTATTATTGTTGAGAATATCTGTTTAAAGCAAGGAGAACTCCAAAAAGAAAATATTAAATGAACAATAGGTGGAGTTATCCTTTGTTATATTAGGAACCTTTTCCCTTTGAGGATGTAGATACTCAATAAGAACAAGCTTAATTAATGACAGAACAGCAGTAAAAGTAAACGTATCTTTAGTGTCTGCGAGGGAACAGCAGTGAACAAGGAATGTATCCTAATAAACATACATGAGCATTTATATAGACCAGCATTGGTATTATGTTGTTTCAGGAAACCAAATATTATTTGGACATGTGTGCACCTTCCACAGATCAAGCATCCAATCCAAATTAAGAGACCCAAATACAAATGTAGAATTCACCAGTATCTGATGAGCGTGTGCTTACCTCTAATCCATTATTGTATTGACTTTTGATGTGCATTTGAATAACTTGAATAAATGAGAATAATGTTAGCACATTTTGCCTTCTCCAGTATTCTTTGATGAGGATTTCAAGATGCTGACCAATGGATAACATCAATTAATACTTTTCAATATGAAATATTTGCCAAAATTCTGTGTACATGAAAATTATCTTATTTGCTCATGCACATTTCCCAATGGAATTTCAAATAGGCAGGCACTGTGACATTGTTGGGAAATCTTGAATCGTGTACTAGCTGAAGTGTTACAATCATGACATTGTAATTTGATATTAGCTTCTAATTTATTGGTTGTTGATTATGAACTCTCGACATATGTTTTAAGACAGCAGCAGGTTCAAAGACTCTGCCAGAAGGGCACACAAAGCCTACAGGTGTGCTTTATATAGTTATGAATGTAGTAATCACACTCAAGAGCATCAAGGAGTGGTCAGTTTTCTTCTATGAGGGTCAAGTCCAGTTCTGTGCAGTCTCTTTCAAAAAACATATTTTGCCCTTCATCTATTGAAGTCCTTTTTCTTTCATCTTCTTCCTCTTCTTCTTCTTCACTTTCACTCAGTGGCCCAATGCTGGCTCGTCCCAGGAACTCTGCAGAGGAGAAGGATGAGCGCTGCTCTGCATGGAAAGACACTGGAACTATGCAGCCACCAGTACCACAAACTGGGTTCTTGTGATTACCAATCTAAAAACAGGAGAAATAAGTTTCATAATTATCAAGTCACAATTCATCAGACTCAAGCATCTCAAGCACTTTTTCTTAGTCTATAATGTTATTATATTTTTAACTGTTATCCAATTGTTCTTTGGTGGATTGAAAATTGTTTAAACCTTGTACTAGGAGATCTAGGAGGGCCAGCAAGTCAATATACTGTTCTTTTTTTGTAGCTAACCTACTTTAAGTATGTATATGGTGGTTCACCTTGGGGATGGGATGTAATATAGAAATGGAAACATTTCCACATTGTCAAAGGAAGTCTGCATTTAAAGATTTTGCCAAGAGAACCTTTGCATGGGTTAAAGTCAGGCTGGAACTGTGTTCAGTAGGTGTGGTGGTGATGGGAAAATCACAACTTAAAAAGGGGACCTATCATGAAAAATTCACTTTTTGATGTCTTTTATACATAAATATGTGTCCCCGGTGTGTCAGGGAACTCACGCAGCGTCAGAAAATAAAAATCCTCTCTTTTCCTCCGTAACCAAATCTCTAAAAACGGGGGTACAACGGAGCTGATCCAGATTTGCGTCCAATATGACGTAATATCGGAAGTGTGGACCCACGGCACTATCAGAAAGTTGCTATCAGAAACAATGCCCAACTGTTTTGGACGTAATATGGTCTGCGTTTACATAAGCATCGCTAACCCTCAGAGCTAACCTGTACTGGAGAGCATGTGTGGGAAGAAGCTGGATATAAAAAAAAGGAACTCACCTTGTGGTATAACCGGCAAGAGAGAAAGCCTTTGAGACCCATACTGTTTCAGAAATAATCCTTGATAATCAATGATATGGCGTTTGATCACGGCAGTATTTAGTTTAGACAGTAGCTGCCGGGTCCCGCATGAGCTCAGCACACCCCAATTTTTTTTTTTTTTTAAAGCTTTATACCCCAAATCAGCACTTTAGAAACAGGAAGTGAAATAGAGGGATATGAGGCATGGCTAGAATGGGTGATCTGTTTGGTATTTTGAGCAAAACACTTCATAGACATGTTTTTTATATATCTGAGACCTCTGCTATTGCCTAAAAAATAGCATGATAGGTGCACTTTAAGACACTCGTGAAGTTCATTTTCTCACAGATTCGGTCAAATTGCCTGCACCAAAAAACCCATCCCAACTGCAGTGATGAGATCAAGAAAGATTTATGAAAACAGATCTGGAGGCCCAACATAGGCACAAAGGAACCAACGCCCCATGATACTGTATCTTCCCTACTCCATTCACTAAGTCTATCAATAGGAGAATATTAACCAAACGACCTACCTTGACAGCCCATTAGAATCTTTGCTCACCTGTGTCATCTTGCTGAAGTCAAGGCCTGGCCTGGGGCAGGGCAGAACATCTGGGTCATGGCGCCTCTTCAAGCGAGGTTTCCGCATGTCGCAGGGCTGTGAGTGGCATCGTGGCAGAGCTGGGTGTAGGTCGCGCCTAGAGGAGGAGGGTGTGCTGCAGGCTGAAGTGGGAGATGGAGAGAGGGCTGGGTGTTCTATGCCAGAACAGCCATATGTCAGAGCAGAAGCAGGAAAGGGCTGGGGGGGCAGGAGCACCACAGAGGCATCCAGAATGTGCACAGGGGAGAGAGAGAAGCGGCGCTGCAGCACTGAGTGAGAAACCAGAGGGGCCGGTGAGGAGGAGCAGGAGGAAGGAGTAACAAAGGAGGCAGAACAGGCTCCTTTCAGTTTGTCACAGGGGTCCCATGAGAAGCTCCATGGTAGTGGGGAGTCAGAGGACAGTGATAAGCTAAAGAAGGTAGGGCTAGAAGATGAGTGTAGGGAGGAAGAGGGGAAAGAAGGACTGGGACCACAAAGTGGCAAAGATCTGGCTCCAGAGCTTGAACTATATGCTCCTCCGCATTGGCAGCCACGATTGACTGGGGTCCAAACCTTGGATGCTCTAGGATGCCAGGTGGAACGACACCGCGACAGGTCCTCTGGAACAGAGAGGGACCGGCAGTGGCGTTTTGGAGGTGGTGGTGGGGGTGGTGGGGAGCTTTGGAAAGCTTTGTCTGTAAAAGAAACCTCTGGTCTCTGGAGAAGTTCTCCGGAGTCTAGTCCACAGGAATCATCCAGAGAGTTGGCTTTGGAGGATAGTTGTGTAGCAGAGCCGATTTCTGAAAATGTAAAAATATAGCCATGAGACAATTTTTCTCATCTAAAAGGTTCATACTATTGCACTTAATTCAATGAACTTGCCTTGGGAGGGTCCACAAGCACTCCAGGAGACAGTGGGACTGGAGCCCACTGCAGGTAGTGACTGAAACAGAAATATAACTTAAATACTAAAACTCAAAAGTGCATTAATGAAAAAGGGTACTTCTTGTATCAAACTTACCACATTCACATTGAATGAGAAAGCCTTGTAATAAGGCTCTTCCAAACTCTGCTTACGGAGCTGCTCTGTGATAAGCGTCACCATATTTGTAGCTACAATCCAGGGATAGACATGGAGATTATAAGGAGATTGACTGAGGGCAGTGGAAATCGTATGCGTCAGGATGCTGGCGTGGTTTGTGGTGTCCCCTCCACACCTCAACCAGCCAGACTGACCAGCTTTCTCACTGTGCCACCGTCATTTTAATGCCACCTAGAGGGACAAATGAGAAGGGATCCTTATAAAATGATGTCAATGATGAACTGAAACTGGTCAAACACATTGCAAAGACAGCACTTTGTTGAACAGTAGCATATAAATTGCATGGCAGATTTATCATGCCTCAGAAGAGTGCAAAATCTGCTAATGTGGACTTTCCCCCTAACATGTTATAACTGTGCTAGTACAGAATATCCCAGATGTAGAAAACCAGAACACATGAAAAAATGTGTTCAAAGTAATGACCAGATATTTCTTTACAAGATCCATCCTGGGATATACATGCTGCCTAAGTCACACGAGTCAGAAGTTTATTTTCAAAGGGAGAGAGAGCACTCGTGGACATGAGGAGACCCAGGACAAAGAGTGAATATGGTTGGCTATGATAGGGACTACAGACATAGACTAGGATGCCCAAAGTTAAAACCAGTGGGGAAATACAATGGCATTCAAAGTCAGTTGGGTTTAATAAAACACAAATAACAATTATTGTGAAGTAGGAGGAAAGGGGGATGGAAAGAGGAGAAATAAAGGGATGGGATGGGAGAAGTGTGTGAAAATGAATGGGGAGGTAAAGGGCAACAAGACAGCCTGTGTGTCCATTTCAAATCACATAGTCTTTTGACAATTACTTTCCCATCCAAATAGCACATAGGTAGCCTTTAGGCTCTAATGGTTACTCAATCTACAAACATCACTGAAGATTAACCTACACTGTCCCTTTCCAGCAGATCTGCACCAGGCACAAAAATGTACATATCAAACTGAAACTAAAAGAGAAAGCAAATATCTAAACTTGTATGCACTGTATTAAAATGTAACATGGCCTTTAGGCCTTTGCACTGTTCTTTGAAAGTTCAAAGCACCCATAATGTTGACCAAAGCTAATACTGACATCCAAACCCGACACGATAGAACATGATGAAACATATTTACCAGTATCAACTTTAAAAAGATGAGTTGTTAATCTGAAATAAAACGTCAAACTCATTGAAGAGACTTAGTTGCAACACTTGCTGTTGGCAGTTAGATGTGGCCTCCAGGGCCTTTCTCCTTGTGGCAAACATAGTGCTACTATGCTAACCTAGTTCCACATGCCAGAAGACATGCTACTTCGCCTGCGCAGGGCACACAGGCTAAACATAATCATGTAGCAGCTACTACAGTTAAAAAGCACCCTACACACTAATTTTGCTCGTAGACGGATAAGTCCATTGCTGTCAATCACCCGCTGATTTAAATCTTTAACATAACTTTAAAATATTGGCAACACACTTACCGTTGCTCATAAATAATGATATATTATATTCAAAAGACGACGACTAGTTAGACACACACCTATCACAAAACACTATTAATAAGACTCTAGGTAAGGTTAATTTAGGGGTCTGGGCCTATAGACATGTTCTGTCTTTACTCATTTGCAAACGAACACATAAGTTTAAGACAGTGTTGCGCAGCTTGCCTGTCTACAAATCACAACGATTATGTTAGCCAATTAAAAGCCTATCACTTTGTTCACAACATTAGCTGTAGGACAACTGTTTGTCATTGACAATGTAGGACTTGGATATATTTACTGGCTAAATCTGATAACGACTTATGCTGGTGAGCAGATAGTAAGCTAGCTCAGCAACACGATGCAGCCCGTGCAACACTATAAGTGTTAGCTGTTAGCTAGCAGATAACAAACGTTACTAGTGTTAGTGCATTCGGTCTGCGACAAGCTCATCGCTTGTCATTATACATGAATCTAGCGATGATTTGTTTGAATATACCATAAAAAGGGGCGATTATACATCAAGCGGTTGTGTCGATGGTGTACAAGTAAATAAGTTGGAGCATTAGCTTGGTTACGCAGTCTGTTTGCAGCTAGCATGCTACAGCTGTCCTGATGTATTACCTGCTTTCAGTGGTTCCTTAGCAACCGAAGCTGCACACAGTGCACCGGATAGAAAGACGTTTAGCAGAGTATTTATAGCGGCTGGACCGTACCAATGCAGAGGTATTTTTAATACACTGATTTGAAAGACATCCTTCTAGGAAACTCAGCAATTGTCATATAACGCTTACTTTTTCAAAATGACAGTTTTTTCAGGTGTTCAAAACCGTAACTAGATTGTTAGCAACACATTGCATTTAATGTGTGAGTCCTTTTCCGGTTGAGAGACCCACACAGTTGGGCCCCTCTAAATAAAGCGACAGCTTAAAAAAACTGAGCAAGCAATGTCTTAGCGAGAAAATAAATGTATTTTTGTTTCTGATAAATATATATTTATACAAAACCAACATATTTAATAAAGCCTACACATCATTTCGACACATACACGTTGGAATGCTTAGTGTTGTAAATACAATTCTACTATGGACGCATGCGTGGTAAGGACTTCTGATAAAAAAAATCCATAACTAAAGACACTGCTCTCCTTAACTGGCTATTGCAAAGCTGTATGTTCATTGCCTGATGAGTCTTTGACTCACAGAGTGAACCTACAGAGAATATGGCACTAGGAAAACTAAGGAAAGAGGAAACTCTCGTTCTGCGGAAGAAGTTAATCGGGTAGGTCGAAGTCAAACTGTTGTTCTGGCTGGCTGACATAAGCCTACTAGTGAGGGTGTGCTGCTAAGCAGTGCGTGCAAGAAAGTTACTGACACGTCATTTTTTCTTCGATTACAGGCAGTCATGCAGACTATTCTATTCAGAAGACCCTGTGAAAATAGTAAAAGCAAGAGGTCAATTTCTATTCGATGAAAATGGCAAGCGCTATCTGGACTGCATCAGCAACGTTCAACATGGTAAAACGTTTATTATTCAAGGCATAGTCCATTTATTGCCTCTACTTAAAGCATTATTCAAATACACTGTGTCCTTTTGTATTGTAGCTTAGCTCTTAAACATTGGGTGGAAATATTTCTTTCAACTTAAGTTTTTAGTTTCTTTCTTTTACCAAATGTGCTTTACTTTTATTGTTGTTATTTATGTTTTGTTGTAAGTAAGAACTGTGTTGTGCTTTTACTACTCAGCACAATAATTCCCTCTAGATTAATAAAGTTTTTTTTTAAATATCCTATTGTCTTATTTTAGTGGGCCATTGTCACCCAAGCATTACAAAAGCTGCATCAGCACAAATGGACCTCCTGAACACAAATGCTCGATTCCTGCACGACAACATAGTGATGTATGCCGACCGCCTGGCTGCCACCCTGCCAGAGAAACTGTGTGTGTTCTACTTTGTTAACTCCGGGTAAGTAATAACCTCCAACTCGGACAAATTGGTATTTCTTAAGTAACATATCAGTTATATAACATCTGTTCTACTGACAGTTCAGAGGCCAATGATCTTGCCCTACGCTTAGCACATCAGTACACCCAACATGAGGATGTAATTGTGCTTGACCAGTAAGTTTATTCAGTTCTATCCCACATTCATCCTCTGACTGAACACTTGTTTACCAATTACAAATGAACTCTCTTTTTATACCAGTGCATACCATGGGCATCTAATGTCCCTCATCGACATTAGTCCTTACAAGTTCCGGAAACTGGCAGGACAAAAAGAATGGGTTCATGTGGTGTGTACATTTATATGACAATCATTACAAAAAACTGCTGACCAACAGTGGATAGCTTAAACAATGTGTTTAATCCTCCTAGGCACCCTTACCAGACACCTACAGAGGCCTTTACAGAGAGGATCACCCCAACCCCGGCCAAGCATACGCTGATACAGTAAAAGACCTAATAGAGGAGGTGCACAGGGATGGCCGTAAGGTACATTTTAACACATTTTCGTGCAGCCTTAATAACACTTTTTGTTATGCAGATAATCATGACCTATGCATGACATTTATAAACATGTTCCCAATAGATCTCGGCCTTCTTTGCTGAGTCATTGCCAAGTGTTGGAGGACAAATAATCTTACCCCAAGGATACTCCACTAAAGTTGCAGAGTGAGTGGTGTTCACTCTTTTTTTATTTTCAGTTTTTCTCAGCCACATGCGATAGAAGTGACACAGTGGATTTCCTACAGATATGTGCGATCAGCTGGTGGAGTGTTTGTGGCAGACGAGGTGCAGACAGGCTTTGGACGTGTGGGAAGTCACTTCTGGGCTTTCCAGCTGCAGGGGCAGGGTTTTTGTCCCGACATAGTGACCATGGGTAAACCAATGGGCAATGGGCATCCCCTGGCATGTGTGGCAACCACTGAAGAGATAGCTGGAGCTTTCACAGCCAACGGAGTGGAGTACTTCAATACGGTGAATATGCACTTAGTCAACACAATAATATACAAATACATTTATCTTAAAGTTTTATTTAGTTTTTTTCCAACTGTATGCTGCCAGGATGCATTTTAATAACTAAAATTATATATAAATATCAAGACATTTTTATTATAATGTTATACGTCTCTTAACTCTTGGCAGCTATGTTCATCACTGACTACTGCTTGAGGACTGTTGTTTACAAGTGTTTCTTTATACACCACTATGCTGCTGCACAGAACAGACAATATAATCAAAATTCCTCAGTCTGTTTTTAAACAAAATAAAAATGGTACTTTAGAAATCTGTTTGAGGTTCCTTTTGTTTAGCATGCATATATCAAGATTCAAATATTTGTTTTGGTTCTAACTTCATGCAGTTTGGAGGGAATCCAGTGTCCTGTGCAATTGGCCTGGCAGTACTTGATGTGATAGAGGAAGAGGACCTAAAAGGAAATGCCACCAGGGTGGGAGCACATCTCAAAGATTTGCTTATAAAGCTACAACCACAACATCAAATAATTGGAGATGTCAGGTAAGGATCTGATGACTACTGCACTAATGTTCTTCAAACTACAAACAAAACATAAATTCATATAATTAATTATTTCTCCAGCCTATATGGTCAATTGTGGGAATCTGGATTCCTTTCATTAAAATTCAAGGAACAATTGAAGGACGTGAAAAATGACAGCTGTAACTTAATCTGAACATATATCTGTTGAAAGCTTTGAGCTTCCTTGTAAAAAATGATATTTAATGTATCTCTCGTTTATATAAGGTTATTGTCCAGGGACCTAAATGGGACATCACATGGTTTAATGAGACGCGTCACAAATGACGACAATCATGGTGTAAGTTTCAACACCACCACCACCTCCCCCCCCCCACCTGTCAAATCAATAAAAATAAATATGTATTTATTTTAACAGAGGTGTGGGGCTGTTCGTGGGTCTAGAGCTGGTTACAGACAGAGAGCAGAGGACTCCTGCCACAGAAACAGCAGCGTTGGTGGTGAAGAGGTACAACACTTGAGTGCAATAAAGCAATCAATGTTTATGTTAAACAACTTGTTCTTCCTTCTATACAGTCTGGGCTGAGCAGTCATTAATGATGTCCCTTTTCTATTAGGTTAAAAGAGGAGGATAATATCTGTGTCAGTACAGATGGTCCCTGGGAAAGTGTCATTAAGTTCAAACCACCAATGTGTTTCAGTATGGATGATGCAGAACTGACAGTAAAATGTATTGACCGCATCCTCACAGGTTGGTTACACTGTCATATTTTGTCTACACTCGTTACTACAGGATTGTTTGCCTACATTTGTTGTTTTCACTAATTTTAAAGAACTCTAAAGACCAAACTTTTATTTAAATGTTGTATAACCTCTTCAATTTGTTTTGTTCTCACAGACATGGAAGCCAGTGACATATAAACTGGAAAAGGAAGACGTCTATGGTTTGTTAAACCTGTAGAAAAACTTTTAATTGCATCAGACATTGTCAGATGGTCACATTCATAACATTCAGAGGTAGAGATGTGAATGTCTATACTTCCAATAGAACAAGTTCATTCACTTCACTTAGAACATGTTGCTGTTTTCCCTTATAACACTGAAAAATGTTTTCATTTAAGTGTCAAAGCTTAGCAATATGACAAATCAAAGTGGGACAGTCATTTAAATGGTATCTAGAGCCAGGAATGTGTATTATAGTTAATATTTATTTCCCTTTTTCTCCCCCCAGATGTTCAGTGCCTTTTTAAGGCATAGGAATCACTTCAGTCAACTGAGATGAAAACTACCAAAAAAATTTTTTAAAAAGGGATGCCAGCTGAACTGTTAGCCATTCTGACAAAAATTAAGAAACTAATAAAAGATTTTTTCCCCAATCCTGACTAATTTGTGTTCTATCAACAACTGCGATATTTAAAATATGATCAGTCCCAGTTAGCAATACTGATCAGCAACATGTTCTCAATACACATATAGTTGAGATAAGCACTTACCAGATCACTATCATTAACTCCTGTTCACATTTATAAAATGCTAAAGTACTGCAGTTTTACATAAAGTGGAGTGGGAATTAACCAGCCAGTTTGCTGCAGGTAGTGAAGCTCTCTCCTGCATCCGTAGAGATGTTAACATTACCCAAGACAAAACAAGCAAGCCATTTAACAGTACAAAACATTTAACATTAACTTTACAAATAATAACAAAAGGATCCATGTGTAATATAAACCAAAAGTTTATTTCTACCAATTTGCCCAAGACACTAGAGGAATGAGTATCCAGTGAGAGAGGGAGTACCCTCTTACATTAACAGGCTTGCGTTCAGTTGAATAACACTAGTAAAGCCACTTAAAATTGCAGACATGATGGGGGAAGAATCTCCATAAAAGCCAAAAAAAAAGAAAAAAAGATGCTGGTTGTCTTCGTCTACTAGACCATCTGAAAACATTCACTTGACACTCTTACAATGAACCCTTTGATTGGTTTAAATCCCTTATTTTTGCCTCATCCCACATCTGAAGCCATGCAACTTGCATTCAACATTCAGCATGGGAAAAAATAACTAAAGATCTAGAAACACCAAAAGAAAAAAAAAGAAAGAAAAACAATTTTGTTTTATTTGTGAGCTTTAAAAGCTCTTGCTCCTGCTCATCTGCAAATCCAGTAGACATGTAAAAATACAACCATACAATACATTAGATTCAAAAAGGTACCAAAAAGTACAGTAAAAATAACACTTCCATCACTGGAAATGTAAATGGACACAAAACAATATAAAATAAAAAGTGGAAAAGTGACATTTGCTTCCCCAGTTCCTCACTTGATCTGTACAAATGGAGCATGAGTCCAAATTTCTGCCAACTCCAAAGGAAAAGCCAGAGCCCATGTTGGTTGTGGTCAGACCATGGATCTCTTTCTTATTTACTTTAGACCTTAAGAGAAAAACACGGTGCTTAACGTTACTGAGAATAAACCAAATATGGCATGCAGTTACACAAAGACAGACAGGTGCATGAATGAGTTTTGACAGGTCAGTGAATGGACAGACACACTTTGGGGGGGAGGGGGCACGACCGCTAGCTATTACACCTAGCACCCTGGTGAAAGGTGACGGTCCTTATTCCTGTTCTCAACCACCACCAACTCAACCCTTAGTGATCAAGTAGTAGAGATGCATCTTAAGATGGCTGACAGGTGGAATGAATCCATCTTTAATGGTAACAGACCCCACAACACAGTCTACCCTAACCCCACCACAATGCTTGAATGGATTTAGAGTAGATGGAGATCTTTGGGGTCAAAAAGGCACCAATGGTTACAGCTATGTTCTCATACTACCACGGATGATGCAAAAATGCATACCTGCACTACGTGTGATCAGTATGGCTTGTAGCTACTCTGGTGGCCTCCACGTCTTGGAGTTTTCCCATAGCTTGTATTGCCCTGGTCTGGAGGACAAGAGAAAAAGGGACTGAGTTCTTCTGTACAACAAGGAGGACCAAGAAAATAAAGTTTCTCTCATTCTTTTTTCGTTCCCGGGGGGCACTTATCGCTTACTGTAATCGTAGCCACCCCCATAGCCGTAATAACCAGTAGAGTAGTCATAGTTGCCGTAGCCGCCATATCCGCCATAGCCTTGCTGTCCATATCCGCCGTAGTTCTGGTTGTATCCCTGGTTCCAGTAGTTGTTGTAACCTTGATTCCAGTTCTGTCCCTGACCTAAAAGACACAGGTGAGGGCTTTGTCACAACTCTAAATACATGACCCAACAAGCTACTTTGCATTTAAAGTATACAAATAGGGTTCTTACCTCCACGGCCCCTGCCGCCGCCGCGTCCTCCTCCTCCTCCTCCTCCTCCACCACCACCACCGTATGCACGAGCACCATACTGCTGCTGCTGGTAGACTTCTTTGGGCTGGGCTATTTTAATTTCACACTGGAACACCACACAAGAGCACATTACATTGCAGTGTGATTTTGCCTTTGATTTTTATACCCCGAAACACCAGACCCCATTTCACATGTGTGCAGAATGTGTGGTATGCCATTACCTTGCTTCCACCGACGTTGTGGTATTTCTTCTCCATAACCTTCTTGACGGGAATCTCATCTTTATATGTGATGAATACAAATCCCCTCCTCTTTTCTGTCTTTGGATCTTGTGGAAGCTCAATGGTTTCAACCTACACAACAGGAAAACGGACTTTGAAGCAGCAAATATCTTAAGCATTCGACTTTCTAATAAATTGAAATTCCTTTGAATACCTTACCTCTCCGAAGGTCCCAAAGTACTCCTGAATGACTTCCTTAGCCGTGTCAGGGTTAAGGCCTCCAACAAAGATTTTCTTGACTGGATCCT
The DNA here is from genome assembly GCF_000735185.1 of Notothenia coriiceps. Taxonomy (NCBI): domain Eukaryota; kingdom Metazoa; phylum Chordata; class Actinopteri; order Perciformes; family Nototheniidae; genus Notothenia; species Notothenia coriiceps. The sequence continues at coordinate 66,167 of NW_011356292.1, forward strand.
TCTTCATGGCCATGGCCTTCTTGGGGTCGATCACTCGGCCATCTAACCTGTGCTCCTTCTGTTCAAGAACCTAAAAAACCCAACTAAATATTTAAAAAATGTGTCTCTTTTGTAACCATAAAGTCAGTTTCGGGTTTATTGCTTTCTCACTCACCTTTTCTACACTAGCTGCCTCTTTAAAGAGAATGAAGCCGAATCCTCTTGACCGGCCTGTCTGCTGGTCCATCTTTATGGTGCAGTCTGTCACCTCACCAAATTTAGTGAAGTAATCTTTAAGATCCTTCTTGCTCGTTTCCCAGCTGAGACCTCCAACAAACATTTTCCTGAACACAGAGGGTCAGAAAGGGACACGTTAAGCATTACAGGCAGCCATGTTACTGCAACTTTATATATGGCAGAGGCGGTGGTGTTGGGCACGAAGGGGGGTATAAATGTACACACTGTTCCAGAACATCTGTTGACCCAATGACATGTGAAAGAAGGCTACAGCTGCTGTAGCTCAGTCAATTTACATCATTAATTCAATTTAGTGAAAATCGTTCGGAAAAAACTAAATCAGATGCCACATATCAATAGCTTCTTTAGAGCCAATGCATGCTAGATTTGATCCCTGCTGGAGTGCCCATCCCCCTCCTCCGCTCTGCATATGGCGCCAACAAAGGCCGGTTGAACAAAGAAACATGACTAAACCATGAAAGCTTATTATAAATGTTGGTTTCACAAAATATACACGGCATACTGTTTTTCAACTCACCCTGCATCCTCCTCGCCTTTGCTGGCGTCGATTTGGCCGCCCTCTGTGCCACCGTTTTGTGAATTCCCGTCGGCGTCGGGCCCTGCGCCCTCTGCCTCCTCTCCGCAGTCATTCACAGCGCTCTCTTCGTTACCCTCCTCGGTGTTTTCCGCTCCGTTAAAATCATCTTCGACTTCGTGTCCATTTTCCGATGTTTCCATATACTGCTGCTCTATCTCAGACATTTTGCAATATAATACCTAAAGCCAAAAAAATGCATCAAGTTACACTAAATCACGGTGATTATATAATCCCAAATGCCGTACATGCCTCGCCATTTACATGGTGCCAATGCATGCATTTCCCACCATTTTGGCCGGCACGATCGCGTTTCATACATTCATGAAGACTCGCAATTGTTGCAGAACGCCAGAAAATGGCAACATAGTAACGATTACTTGCACAACAAAGTAATCCGACAGCATGGACACCGATAAAAACTAAAGATTAGAAATAGTGTAACCATCTGCTTCGTGCTGATAAAGCAAGCCTGGACTGTACAACTCAAATTCGCAGTTACGTAACGCAAAGGCCGTGCTAGTCGCATAAGAGGCCTACATTTCCCATTAATTACAGATATTTAAACTACATCCACCAGAATAACAATCATAAGACTAAAACAACCAGATTACTTACGTTGCAATATAATGAAAAGAACAACGCTAAATAAGTAGGAAAAGCAGCTTACTGGTAACACAACCGGAGAGCTCTCTTCAAGATGGATTCTCCCACACGACGACAACTCGTGGTTGGGTTTCTAAAACCGGCAGAAAAAAAAGCAATTTCTGCGGAGAAGCCATCTGATTGGATAAACCCCGCTGTCGTTCAAGGCGCGTACCAATAAGATACACGTCCTTTTCTTTTCATAGAAGATGTCCACGCCTTTAACACTCAGGAAGAAACTCCGAGTACATTTTCTGCGTCTGATAAAAAGGGAGTTATCGGATTCTCGGCATTTCAAACAATATGAATCGCTGAAACTACTGTTGTATTGAATAAAGTTTCAAAGCGATATATTCTTAAAATTGTATTGACTTGCACTACTTATCATTCAGAATCCGGAAAATTGTAGTCAAATGCAACAGTAGATAGATCCAGGGTTGTGAAATTGAATGGGTGGTGTGTGGAAGAAAATATCCAAAACGTAGCTTCGATGTTGTAGAAATAAACATTGATTTAAGATAAAGAACACTAATGAAATACTATTTACGCAATAATGCTGTCATCATACCTTTTATTGTGAACATGGACACATAGGCTAAAGGTGACTTCTTACAGTAACTCCTGTACAAGTTATGAAACATGGGTTGGGCAAAATAACGAAAAAAAAGACATTACCAAGTTAGCAGTAAACACGAATTTGCTAAGTTTATACTTTAAGTGGCATGTCTTGTCTTCTAATGGAAAATGTACTTTATATATCCTCCACCCATTTATTTGTTCTCTTTGTCAGAGACCAAACCTATCAAACAATCAGCAGCCCTCTAAACAATGAACTATAGAACAGCATACATGGGCAGCCACCCTCATGGTTATATAATGCAGACCTTATTTCCTGGTCAAATCGCATTTACAGACTGATGTATACATCAAGCCATGTCCCAATTATAAATGTAGCTGTTTTCAATATATATTCTTTGATTGCTGAATACCTAAAATAAGAAAATAATTTCCATAATAAATCTGTTGGCTAACCATCACACATACTATAATGCTGATTATAAAACTAAAGTAATCTACTTTGTTCATACATTAACACATTTGTTCGACCACCTTATGCTTTTATATGCTCTTTATAAGCAGTAGTACTATTTCAATATTACCATTTGTGTTTGTGAGAAAGGTACGCAAGTAGACAAGAACATGGTATTGTATATATTGAACGCACGTTTACTTTATTAATGTTATCATCTTATCACAGGTCACAAATTCAGTGCCATCATTAACACCAAATCCAATACAGCAGTTGTATCTCCCTGGCAAAAATGTGGGCACTTTGTTAAAAAATACACAAAGCGGAGATATTTGATTTATTGAATTATGAGGACCAGTTGTTAGTGTTTTTGTCTCATCCTGTTGACTTCAGGTTTCGAATAAATTGACATGCTTTAAAAAAAAAACTACTTTACAGAAGGACAAATAACAAATGATCAGTGCGGGTAATACATTTTATTTCCCCATACTGAACAGATTAGTGTGTTTAAAAATTAACTGTTGGAAATTATGTATGTGCCCCTCTTTCACTATCATACAGCTTCTTCCACAATAGCTCCATCACATATTTGAGGCTTGTTTGGGTTGTTGTTTATCAGCCAGTCAGCAAGCCAAATCTGTTGAAGACGGAGGATAATGGAGTAAGATGTTTCAGGGCGTTAAACAGCAGCAGACAACACAGTAAACGCAATACATACGTGACTAATTATTGACTGTATGTCGCCACTGAGCCTAGAATACTTACACATGGGCTGTGTGGCTTCTGCTTGCAGAGCTCAGTGAGTCCACGTAGCAAAGTTGGGTTTACATGCCTGCTCAGGTATTCTTCTGTGGCTTGTCTTGAAGAAAAAGGCTCGATTACAGCTGAAGAGAGAGAACATGAGGGATACATAATTGTAAGTGCGTGGTCATACTACATTTGTACATCCACAGCACATTCTCTGGTTGTGTGTTACTTACAATTTTGGAACATGAATTTGATCTCTCTTTCAGCTGCATGAAATGACCCGCTGCCATGGAGAGCATTTTTAAGGTCAGAAGTGCCATATATTGCTCGGAGGCTGGGGGGAGAAGACATCAAATTAATATGAAGATCTCTGCCAGGGTTGTCATGACTGCAAACCTGTACCCCTCTTCATTAGGTTAAAAAAATGAATCATGCTACCAAGTCATATGACCCACATTCAAGAGGAATAATGTATGAATATGAATGAAATTGCCTTTGTTTCTAAGCAGACATTGGAAGCAATCCTGGTAAGTGTGTCCATCCCACTTTTCAGTCAGCCTATAAGGCTGTGATTTAGTCACCATTGTAAAACATGATATAAATAATGTGAACAAAATCGAAGGAATATACAACAAAACACAAGACAGAATCAAAAGCAATTTCAGAGACTGACCACCCTGGATGAGTTTCTCTGGCCTTGGTGCTGTTGACAGGCCCTAAGATGGACCTCCAGTGGGCGATGGCATTGTGCCGGGCGAGAGTCATGGCAATGATCGGACCAGAGCTCATGAAGGCAGTCAAGCTGGGAAAGAAGAGCTTTCCATATTGGTCTGCGTAGAAGTCACTGCATTGCTCTGGACTTAGCTGCATCTTCCTCTTCTGCAATATAATTTAAATATTGGAAACTTCAATAAAATGTGAAAGGATTTAGGATTTTTGAGTACAGCATTTACCCTAATAAGGGTCGACTGTTCTATATTGCTTTTTAATATTCAAATATACATTAAAAACAGTGGTGAAAGAGTCTTAGTTCCACTTAAGTGAAAGTAAAAATACCATGGTTTAAAAACACTGGGAAGTAAATGTCCTTGTTAAATAAGTAAAAGATCATAATAATCAGAAATGTGTAATTTATTTATCCAAAGTACTCATTATGTAGGATGACTCCTAAGTGTTTGTGTGGTGGATATATTTAAGATCATTTGTGTTTTGGTACATCAATGTGAAGCCAATTTCAGATACTTTGCAAACAACTGGGTGTAGTCGCTAATACTGTATCATATTGTTTTGTTATGTTAAACTGTAACTATGCTAAATAATTAAGTGGTGTAAAAAATAACCATTCTTACTGGGGTGTAGTAGAGTAAAAAGTAGCATAAAATGGAGCTAATTAAGTTAAGTACAAGTGTCAAACGTGGACTTTAGTAGAGTAGGCTTAATAAGTAAACAGACTACTACTTGAGTACTTCGTTCACCCCGTTAACAAATGGTGACCATGAACTATACAGAGCAGGACACTGTTGGAGCTCTCTGGTGGAGAAAATATATATTGATCTGGTGTCCTAAAATATCGTTTGCATTATTTTCTGTAATTTCATTTCACATACTGTATCTGATAACAAAAGGTCTAGGCAAATAATATAATATGTTTTGTACATAGTTTACATACGTTCGTATTAGATAGAACTAGTAAGTAAACCAATGCATTTTCCGAGACATTACCAACCTGCAGGATAATGAAGCCAGATTTCAGGATAATGTCCTCAATCTCCTCACATTTGTGGACAGCATCTGGTTTTATAAGGGCCAGAGTTCTTTCCACGTAGACTCGAGGATCGTCCATATTCCCCTGGACGCTACACAAACATCTGTAGCCTCTAGCTAATAAAGTTACGATATTTTACGTGAGGCCCTTCAACTAAATTCTTGAGTTACCGAGAATTTGCTTAATATTAGTAACATGAAGTATCATTTAACATTAGGTGTTGCCGTTTGACCAAAGCATTTTTATATTTCAAAAAAGTCCAGAAGAACCAAAATCTCACTTGCCTTTCGTTCGTGGTGCATTTGGGTCGCTAGGATACCAACACTAACCTACGGCAAGCCAAGCGGTTTAATCAACTCATCTAAAACCGAGTAGCATAATTTAATCAATATGAATTCGCCTTATGCATTCAAGAATTACATATGTAATACTCCAAGTATTCATGTGGTACACTATTTTGGTAGGATACATTTATCCCAAAAAGCAAATATTAGGTGTCTTACTTTATGTTTACAACATGGCTTTACTTTTCCTTGATCAAACTTGACCGGCGTACCACAATAGGCCTACCATATTCACTGCAAGAAAATGCCACATTTGCTACGAACGGTATACAAAGTATTGAAATCTAGTAAAGAGATTTTGGTAAGTATACACCAATACATATTTGAATTTTAAGATCATTTGCAAAGTGCAAGTCAGGAGTTTTGAAAAATAGATTGTGTTCATCTCTTATTTTTTTATACACTGCATTTATGAAAGTCACAATTCATTAGTTCTAGTTTCTGACAGTTATTCATGCTACATTCATTATTTAAGTTCATGGGGCTGCTGTTTCCGAAAATATAAAGTTTTACATCCTTCGACTAGAACTACTTTTCAGCACGTGATTGGCCAATTTTAAAATGTCTAGAGCAGCCGAGATAACACTTCAGATTGTGTATTTGTGTTTAAGCTTTAGTGTTCTGTTGGCAATAAACATCTTATTTTATTAAGCATTATCTTTTAAAGACAAGTTTTGAAACCAAGACGGCACACATTCTTTTCAAACAGTCTTTTATTCAAAGTGGCTTCGACAAAAAGTTCTTATCGAGTTCCAATTGTGACCTGCCACACTCTGATCAGGTTGTCGGTGTAACCAGCAAACAGGGTCTGTGAAGAAAAAGGGATAGCAAAACATTGAATAAAACCAATTGATTCTGAAATACTTTAGAAAACTTTTTTAAATAATGTGTTTTAAGTTCCCCTCATAATTGCAGGGTTGTCTTCATGCGACATCAGATTAAAAAGTGAATAGTTATAATCACCAGGGAGTAAACACAAAAACCTGCTATTAGTGAGAGCCACTAACAGACAAGAATACCAGAAAGGTGCTACAGAGCGAGTGTTGTACCTGTCCATCAGCGGACCATGCCAGGCAAGTACACTGTGGGGGTTCAGCCTTGCTGTTGGTGCTGATCACTTCCTGTCTCAGCTCATCCACAATGATCTTCCCCTCCAGATCCTTGAAAAGAAAAACAGGAAGAGAAATGAGTAACAGCTCAGAAGTAACAACCAATAAATGAGAAGTTAATGCATCAAATTACACAATGCACCAATTTGTCCAGATCAGAGCTCAGAAACAGCCTCTTTATCATCAAATAATACAGTTGGCATTGGAAGTTTCATCACCGCCTATCACTTTTAATAAGGGACCATATACTGCTACTAAGGATGAAATCTTTTACCCAGATCTTGATACTGGGGCCAGTGGCGGCACACAGCCAGTAACGGTTGGGGCTGAAGCAGAGGGCGTTGATGGTGTCTCCGCTGTCCAGGGTGTAGAGGTGCTTGCCCTCATTCAGGTCCCAGAGCATGGCCTGGCCGTCCTACAAGAAAAGATAGATACACCAACCATATTTATAAATATTGTAAACAGATACTTTTGATGTTTTCATCACTGCTGAAACCGGCAGGTGCACTGAATGGGGCTTCAGTTGATTTTAAATTGCTCGAGATATGTGGGAACTCAAGTTGGGGCAGTCTAGAATTGAAAAGTTGATTTCTTACCCTTCCACCGGATGCGCACAGGGAGCCATCAGGAGACACAGTCACTGTGTTCAGGAAGCCAGTGTGGCCGATGTGGTTGGTCTTCAGCTTGCAGTTGGCCAGGTTCCATACCTAGGAGCAAAGGATAGAAAGACTGCATCACAACAATGGCAGTATAAAGATCATCAAAAATATTTTCGAGTTTGCTCAACCAAAGCATTCCCATTAGTGAGGTGGTTAGGTAATTCATGACACTTTTTCCAAATCATTGAGCCAACAAACTACTCTAGGTTTGTTGTTTTTAACCACAGTTGCAAGATAACTTAAGGCAAGTACTTGGCGGCAATGGCTGTTTATCAACTACTTTCAGCGTTAGTGTTTCTAGTTCCCCTCATATTTGCAGGTATGCAATCATTGGATATCAGAGTTAAATGTGAATTTTTATAATCACTGAGGATGAAACACTAACACACTGTTCTTATAGTGTAGTTCATTGTAAGATCTTAGGTGCAAATTCTTCCAAAGTATCTGTCCACACAACCTAGCTCTGGTTTGAATGCAAGGGTAGTAGAAAAGAAAAGAAACATACCTTGACCATCTTGTCCCAGCCGCAGGAGACAATGATGGGGTTGCTGCTGTTGGGGGAGAAGCGCACGCATGACACCCACTCAGAGTGGCCCTCATCCTGCAAATAGATGAGGCGCATAATATAATGTCAGTCACACACCGGGCTCTTTCAGAAAGATAGTCAGAAAGAAAGATAGTTGAGAAAATTGTGACCGAGTGAGCAGCACTTTCCCATTAACTTGAGGAAACGAAAGTGCAGTTTCTCTTTTCACATTTGTCCAGATCAGAGCTCAGAAACAGCCTCTTTATCATCAAATAATACAGTTGGCATTGGAAGTTTCATCACCGCCCTTTGAACTGTCACTTTCAATAAAGGGACCATATACTGCTACTAAGGATGAAATATTTTACCCAAATCTTGACAGTGGCGGCACACAGCCAGTAATAGTTGGGGAAGTTTGTCTTTTCAACTAGTAGGGGCTGCATCGTTTCAACTTCTTATTCAAATTAGAAGTAGGCCCCTTCATTTGTAGCCTAATCCACTGAAATCTAGTTTCACTGATAGAAGACTTTGCGGAAAGTTTACCTGGATGGTGTACTTGCAGACTCCAAGAGTGTTCCACAGCTTGATGGTCTTGTCCCGGGAGCCAGACACAATCTGACGGTTATCCGCAGAAAAGGCCACGCTCAACACATCCTTGGTGTGTCCAACAAATTGGCGGGTGGTGTTGCCACTGAGGAAACATCACAGCAAACATCTTAGAACTCAAAATGTTGCACATTTAAGAAAGACGCACAAAGTAGACGGCAATATTTGAGGTCAAAACTATTCAGAGATTAGCATTAGCAAAAACAGATGCAAGAACTTGGCGGCAATGGCTGTTTATCAACTACTTTCAGCGTTAGTGTTTCTAGTTCCCCTCGTATTTGTAGGTATGCAATCATTGGATATCTTAGGTGCAAATTCTTCCAAAATATCTGTCCACACAACTTAGCTTTGGTTTGAATGCATTTGAATAGTAAAAGGAATGAATTGATGCGAAAAATAGCTCAAATTAACATTTTGACACAAAGCACTTCCTTATTCCTTATGCCAAGCTTTGCTTCCCAAGTTAGGAGTTTTAATACATCTACTTGTCACATGGTTTGATTACCATGACTTTGAAAGGGGTAATTTAGAAATATAAAAAACTAGCTCTGCTTCCTTAACGGTTATAAACAAAGAATTTCATGCAGAAAGGAACCTGCTTTCCAGTTAAACTTTCACCTGGACACAGAAAGAAACCATCCACAGTAAACAGTTTAACACTATTGACCCCCCCCCCCAAAAAAAAACACGTTTCAGTCCCTGCACTCACTTGGTCAGATCCCACAGGCGGAGGCTGCCATCCCAGGCACCGGACAGGGCAAACTGTCCATCTGAGGAGATGACCACATCACTTACAAAGTGAGAGTGGCCCAACAAGGAGCGCTGGGGGATGCCATAGTTGGTTTCATCACGGGTCAGCTTCCACATGATGATGGACTTGTCTGTAAAACAAACGATATACTTTAACTCAGTTTTCATAGTGCAACAGCTGATATTGACATTACCATAACGTGTTAGCATTGTGCAAATGACTTTACAATGCAAGCTGTCAAACATTTACTCAACAGTTGGCAGACTCTACGAAGGTTAGGAGCCGGTTTTGGAAGATTCACACATTTGAGCCTGTATCGACATTTGGTGTGTTATTACACGTGTCGCCGATGTAAAAGTAGGCTGGTTTACAGATGACGCTAGGTGGTGTTAGCTAGTTCGGCTAACCGGCGTATTTATATGTAGAGACGATATTGTTAAGGTAAAATAAAGCTCCCGAACATTGCGTGCATTAGTGGCTGTTCAAGTATTTTCATGTGTCACTCACGGTTATTTTTTCCTTTTTCGTACGTTACAGCGGTAAGTCAACTTGCTGGCTAATGCTAACCTAGCCATGTTGGCAAAGCTGGCGGGGGAAGCCTCACCTCGGGACGCCGACAGAATCATGTCGGGATACTGGGGCGTCGTGGCAATCTGGGTGACCCATCCACTGTGCCCCTTAAGGGTACCCCTCACTGTCATCTGCTCGGTCATTTTGGCGAGTTTCGATGGTGCCTTTTACAAGGATGGAATCGGATTTCTCTGAGGTCCAGAAAAACCTAGGTCCTCATCGCATCTGGGCACAGAGGAAAAGGAAGTTCAGACCCGGATCCAAAACCTATGAGGGGTGAGAATCGCGCAAAGGACTCTGGGATATGTGTACTTTATACTTTTTCCGGTCACAATGACTACAAAAAAAGTAGTGGAAAGCTCCCCCTATCTTTCGTTTTAACAACACGGGTTTCTTTTTTATTTATATTATCGATTACATACCCAAAAACACTTTACATACACACCATTTGTGTTATTAATGCATTGTTAGATACCAGCTTTATGTGGCAAAATGTAACCCATTAGGGAAATAATTCCTATTAAAATGCAAAAGCAATTTAATATCCTTTATATAGTTTGATAATATTCGTCTGCAATATAAATATATAACAATCCCATGAGGGTTAATGAATATACCTTTTCCATCAACTTAATAGTCATAAAACATTGCAGCACAATTTAAAACGTGCTATTATTTAAGATAACATCAAAAACATGACATTCAGAGATGCTGTAAACAATTTAAATGGAGGCCTTTGATCCATTGTTCCCTTCCTCATCAACTGCAAACAATCCTCCTCACATGTTATTTAGTCTTAAGAAACAATGAGCTCATTCAAATGTTACAATGGAGGACAGATGACAATGATTTGTGTAACTGTATTTAGTTTGATAAAATTTGTTGACAAAAGTGGACGCTTCATTGGCATAATGGGTAACACACCAATATCTGTCCTCCTTATGGTTTTAAGAAACATATTTAGAGAGAGGAAACTTTCCACTAGAGATATTATAAATTACTGAAATGCTATTTTAATGTGATGCTTCCAAAGGGTGTCAGTGTTTAACAGCAACCTTAACATTGGTATTGATCAACGCCTTTAGCAGAATGCATCCGATTAACTTCATGGCTACTTTTTCTGGATTATTCTGAATTTAGCATTCGTTATTTCTGAATTCAGTATTAATTTATACTGAACATTTTGATGTAATATCTTATCATTTAGATATTATCATAACATTTAGTACAGACAGATGTTCCCCCACAGGATAATATAAAACATTCAGTCAGTGATGATGCCTCACATTTCCAATAGCGCTACCATGAGGTCAACATTGTAATGCTTTTGGTTTGTGGCCAAATACTTGCAAAACATCTGATACATCAGCCTCACCATAGGTGTAATCTGTGTCTGTATACCGGGTTTGAACAAGTGTATATTTAAAAAGGTTGTTTAACTTTACATTGTTGCTCTCTTTTCTCTGTCAATCATAGTCTAGCAAGAGTCTGAGGAAACCTGCTGTCCCTTAAATGATTCATGCAGTGGATTCATATGATATAGCCTTTCATTATGGTGTGATGGATTATTATTGTAATTTGCATCCTTGTGTTGATATGTTTAAAGGTCCCCTATTATACTGTTTTTCATTACTTTATTATAGGTCTCAGATATATACAAAACATGTCTCTGAAGTGTTTAGCTCGAAATACCAAACCGATCGTGCATTGTAGCATCCCATAAACCCCTCTGTTTCAGCCCTGTTTCAAAAGTGTTGATTCTGTGTCTGTTACTTTAGATGAAAATAAGGAGCCACTCCCAACGCCCCTCAGAGATATCTGGTTAAAAAGAACACAATAGGCGCTTTCACACCGGAGTACTTTTCCCCGTACTTTTCCCAATTAGTTCCGATAGTTCCTGGGATTTTGTGTTCACACCAAAAAGAGAACTTAGTTCATGAGAACTTTCCCCCCCTTTTCAGTCCCTGCTAGAGAGGTGGTACTTTCCTGGGGAGAAAAAAGTTCCAATTTCTGATTGGCTGGGCGATTTGCAAACCACGCCCCGTAAAACTCAGAAAAGTTTGTATTTGCTGGCATTAGCATTATTCGCATTAGCATTATCCCAGCCTACCAACGGAGAGAGACTAACTTATGGCAATACAAAAAAAACATGGGAGCGGTGGAGTGATGAGGAGGTGTCGGCGTTCTGGCGATTTACCCGGCCAGTCCTCAACTCCGGGGACTTCGGGTGGCAGTATACGCCGTGAAGTTGTTTGCAGCCCTCCAGTAAACTCCAAGCAGAAGAAGAAGAAGTGACGTCAGCGGCTTCATTTGCGTAATCTTCCCTCGGGGACTTATTCCGGTGTGAACGCGATCTGCTCTTTAGTTACATGGGGGGACTAAGTGCTGGGAACTAAGTACGGCAAAGTACTTGGTGTCAAAGCGGCTATTGGTGCTCTAGGAGGAGATTCAGGTGATAAGGTGGGGAGTGTTACCTTGGTTGGTTATTGGCTAATGGTTACACAAGCCAAAAAAATGGTTATGACATAAAGTGGCCAAAATCTGATCAGTTCTTTTTCAGACAGGTTTTAACTTTTAATATAAATGGATCAGGACAGAAAGTGAGCAAATCTTTTTTCATGAAACTTTCAGAATCTCTTCACACAGAGTAAACATGTTTATGTGTAAAAGACATGAAAAAGTGGATTTTGCACAATAGGTGACCTTTAAAGGACATACATATATTTAATTTACGGGATATGAGTTCTGTTATTGCTCTTTTTTATAGTACTGTATTAAGTTGTTTCTTTTAATTTTCAATATTTTCAATTGGAAAGCTTATGCTTTTTTTTCCTTCTCTCTGAGCAAAGCAATTTCTTCCTGGATGTTAAAACGCAAGTTACTAATCTAAAAAATTACGTCCCTTTGTGTTATGTCATTACAGTTTTTATAGATGTAATATGGAGTAGGATCGGATAGACATCTAGATGATGTATTAATCCTAAAAGAATGAAACTGAATAATTTTACATGATAATGTTTTATTGGAAGAAACATCATACAACTGGAGATTTACCTTCAGTCTACCTGTTTAGTCGACCAGATTTTATGTTATACATTTTTCAACAAGTAATTACAAAAATAGCTTAATTCTTTTACAACCAAATACACCACCAAAAAACATTCTCACAGTCAAGTTGATACTGTGATATATGACTTGTTAAAACACCAAACTGTATTCAGACACTGTGCCATTTACTGACTCCATTAAGCCTTCCAACTGAAATTGATAGGATCTGCGTAAGAAATAAAAACATATGATTATGTTAAGTGACAGAAAACCTTCAGCTTCCAGTGAAATAATGCTAAGAACTGTGTGGTTTACAGTTAAAATATCCAGCTTTCAATACACATTCTCAAACATTTTGTATATGTCAGCATTTCTATTTTAACTTTATGATATACAACTCATGTACACACTTTGTTTTTTAAAGAAAGGATTTCTAGAATACCTTTAGCCTTAATAAATGACTGCTGCAGCATAGGTTAAATATGTGATGTAATTATCCTTCTTAATAACCCTTCTAAAGTGAAAAGATTTAGTGGGACATTACAACATATGTGTCCCACTGATAAGGAAATTGCCTTGCGTGATGTTGGTAATTCAACTTTACAATTTTCAGGCATACTGCAAGGGAATCTGTGCAAAAATAAACTAAACGTTTAATGTCAAAGAGGATGTCAGAAATAAAAATGTACTCCCTGGATGAAGAAGGATCTGAATCAGCACTCATTGCACTACAATGTGGTTGTGTATTTGAATTAGCAATGTTTAGCAGAATGTACTGTATGATGTTTTTGAATAAAAGTATTAGACCAGTAAAACATTCAGATTATTCATATTCAAATATTTATGCTGTAAATTATTGCTATATTTCATGTCTAGTGCTCAACCAGAATATACATATACAGTATATCTGAATGCCTTTCATGTTGTATCAAAAGGTACAACTAAAATCAATGCAGAAAATACAGATTTCCACTATAAACATAAACACATGTTTCCGCTTATATGTATGGATTTATGTCCAAGTACCAAACAGAACCAAATACTGATTTCATGTAATAACTGTCCTGGATAAATGTAGCCTAATATTTGGAAATGGTACATTAGTCAACCACAAGTACAATTTATTTGTTCCTATGTTCAACATTTCTTTAAGCAAAGCTCAATGTGTAACTGGATATGTGTGTGGATATGGAGCTTTAAATTGGTACAGTAAAGTACTTAAACACTAAGAAAATGTTCCATCTGAGAAAAATGTATTACAAAGACCAAGACACACCATTAAAAGTCATCTGATAGTAAAGAAGACTAAAACTTTTTGTGATAAATGAATTAAAAACAGACACAAAATTCAGTATAACTGACAGTTATAAACAGTTGTCCTAAGATGTACTGCTAAATAAAATGAATAGTTACAAACAACAATGGTGGCGAAAACATTTGATTCAAATTCCTCAAAGTCTGTTAGTCCTTCAGTTCAAATGACTTACATTGATTCAAAAATATCAAAAAAATAATACACATTTAAGTCAGCAGCAAGAACATACATTGTTGTCCAGGTCAAACTGGCAACAGTAATTAAACATGTCTCCATCAGTGATTAAAAGATAACGATCAGTCAAAATGAATCAGTTACACTGAAAATTATTAAGAAAAAATAATAAGATTGGCAATCATTTGTCAAAGCAACTGAAACACTGATTTATCACGAATACTGTTAATGGTTCCTTCAAATCTGGCCTTGACGTTACATTGTTTAAAAAAAAAAAATGGCACCGACAGGAATGCAAAATGTAACTGGACAAAAATAGGTAAGAATATAATGAAACAAAACAAAACACCACACACAAAAGTGTAAGCCATACATTTCTCTGACTTTTCCGAGTGGCCTGTTAAAATGGAAAGATTATTAAAGACTGCTTATTGCAAATCAAAATTAATCTACTGTCGTTGGAGGTTTCAATGAGGGATCACAAGTTATACAAGCTGGATGCTAAACAACACTCTGTCTTGCTATGATCATGCATTTAATAAGTGGAAACCTTAAAAAAGCCAGACACGAAATCACCACAACTTGTTCATGTATCTGTGCAGTAAATCCTTCCTTATGTGCCATTGACGTCAGTGACTCCCAAGTAACTGTGACTGGAAGTCATTGAAGCTATTGTGCAACATTATTAGCCACAGGTGTGTCTTTACTTCTCAGGATGAATGTGGAAATGCAGGTTTCTCTGTCGCTCCCTCCTGGAGACTTTCCATATCAGAGGATCTGAGTGTTCAGGATGACACTGAGGCATCGCTCTGCTTCATAAAGGCCAGTGTGCCCCTTGTGTGCTCTCTGCCTGTATACGTGTCCTTTCTCCACCAGGCCCGCACCGCTTCAGGGCTGAGAGAGACGCTTGCGTTTGAGCTTCTGTTTCGCCATTTTCTCCTTTTTTGAAAACAGAGAGAGAGGAGAGTACTGACCCATATCTGTTACTCCCAAAGAGATCTGTCCATCCATCCATACATCCGTGAGAGTGGGTGAGTGCACACACCGTACAGCGTTCATGATTACAATCAGGCAGCAAGTCAGGCTTTGTTAGTAAGGCCACTAGACTGTCAAGGCACTTCATCTCTGTCCTCTGGACTGTCCTTCAAAGTAAGAGTCTGACTGACAGTTCAGTTTCTTCTCTTCAAAACTATAGTTGCATTCTCAACACGGGACCTCTAGAGTTTAAAAAAAAAAAGTTTTCATAATACTATAGACTCAGAAATGTCCTTGTTAAAAAAATCTCAATATATTATATGAAACGTTTTAGAAAAAAAAAAAAAATGGGAAAAAAGGGAGCGGGTTGTAGTTGTAATTGCAATATATACCATATCAATATGTACAGATTCCATGCTGCTGGTTAGTCATCACTGCAAAAGAAGAATAGTTGAGATCATATTAAAATCCACACATAGTTATTAATTAAAAGCACTCATGCTCTATACTTACAAAATGCCCCTGTATCAAATCAGAGTCGAGCAATTAATTTCATTCTGACAATCTATGAGTAATATTATTGTTGTACATTGTTATATTTTTTACTATTTCCTAACTATGTCAGCTGGTGTCTCATAATACAAAGCAAACCATTAATTAATTATTTACTTAACTACTTAAGTAAACACTATGCTTAAAATAAAAGTTAGATCTCTTGACCCTCACCTTGTGCCAGCAGCCTGGTATGGGCAGCCCGTCCTGTCCCTGGAAAGAGAACAGCAGGGGAATGTTACCAAGCAAGACAAATCATGTGATGCCTTCTTTAACACACCTTACAGACCTGCAGATTCAAATATCAGAGACAATTGTAATAATGTATAATGTGTGAACTCCCTTTCAGCAAACTGAATAAAAGAAACCAAAGGTGGAAGATGAGCTATCAAATTCATAAAGACAAATTCTAAGCAAAAGAGAATTAACTCAGTGTTTTTCCTATAGTGTAAAGTCTGAAGAAGGAACTTTTTGGATTACATTCTAATCAAGTCAATTCTTAGTAGCCTTATAGTATGTGGAGCATTTTGGATAAGATAATTATATGTCTTTTAAATGCAGGCGTACAACCAGCAGCTGGTTAGCTAAGACTAGCATATAGACTGTAAACAGAAGGGAACAGCCGACCTAGCACCTAAACATGATAACATGTCAAATGTGTAACTAAAACAAACTGCCTTGTAATTTATCAGGCGGTTTTGAAAGTGTTATAGGTGCTCAAATCTAACTCTACATCAGAAAGCTAAGCAAATGTTAGTACACCTGCGTTATTTGGCCAGTTAAAATAATGTTTGATTTTTGTAACCTAGCATCTTCCATCTCTTCATTTCACAAATCAGACGCACAATGTCCGACCAAATAGATAGAATAGAAATATCCAGTATAGACATGTATAACCAGTGGTGTATTGGGGAATTTTTTACTGGGTGGACGAGGTGGTGGGTGGACGGGAGACACTATGGACGCGCTCGTGAACTGTCAATATCCATTAATTTCCCCAACATTATGGTAAAAAAAAACAGATATAATAGAAATATCCAGTATAGACATGTATAACCAGTGGTGTATTGGGGAATTTTTTACTGGGTGGACGAGGTGGTGGGTGGACGGGAGACACTATGGACGCGCTCGTGAACTGTCAACGGGGGGGGGCGCTTGGGGACCTCTGTGTCGCCTGTCAGCGCAACTTACATGATGCCGTTTAGACAATATAATAATAAAGGGCGGTGCCGGCTGTCAGCGAACCGATCCGGCCTTTCTGCGCGACTATCACTCAAATGCGGGACATAGTCTCAATGTGTGGGACGCGGGACAAATAATAAAAATGCTGTTTGTGCAGTCCCGCACAGTGCGGGACACCTGGTCACCCTACACACACAGTTCTGCCCCTCACACACACACGCTTCAAATCAAGTTGCATAAATGCTTGAGCTACGTTTTTATTATAATTACTGTGAAATCTGCCTATTATGTTTTCGTCATTATTACAACAAACACACACTTGCAACTGATAACACTGGCAATGCTTTTAGATGTATTAGACTATTAAAAAAAGAAATCATGCTTCAAATAAGTGGGGGTACGGCGTACCCCCGCGTCCAACGCCACTACACCACTGTGTATAACAGAGTTTGACAGATAAAAAGACAGGAAACAAAGTGCTTTAACAGAAAATAGCAACAGAAGATGTATACATAGGGATGCAGAAGGAGGAGAAAAGGAGGCAGAGGTACTGTACCACAGGACAGGGGGCCTCAGGGCCAGAAGGAGGAGGAGGTGGAGGGGGAGAAAGCCCTGCCTCCTCAGAAACACCTTTAGTCTCACCACAACCCTGTCAGCAAGAGCCAGTCACACATTCACAGCATTGAGGAGGAAACTCAGAGAAACACAAGTGACAGAAACAGTGCTGAGAGAGTAGAAAGGGAAATACTGTTCAAAGTGAGAGGAAAGTTGAGTTAATGAATTCATTAATATGAGGAGTATTACAGTGTGTGTGTGTGTGTGTGTGTGTGTATATGTGGAGGTGACATACCACAGGACAAGGCTGGTCCAGGCCTGGAGGACCCTGCTCTCCCTTGTGGCCCTTTAGTCCTCTCTTTCCCACTGATCCCCTGTCACCCTGTGCAGAAAAAAACAATATTGAATAGAGTGTTTTTTGATGAAGATAATGATGAAATGTTTTTGTTTCGGCAGTCTGTACAAACCTTGTCTCCTCTTTCCCCTCGATCACCCTTGTCTCCCATCAGACCTGGGAAACCCTGGACAAAGAAGCACAAATAGGTCAGGAGAAAGCAGATCACTTGACACACTTTAAAGTAAATTAAAAATGTCAAGATAGAAATACCAAAAGAAGAACTCACATCTAGTCCAGGCTCCCCTGTTCTGCCCTGTGAACACAGACCGACACATTTAATCATGATGTATGTTTAATGGAAGACAGTGAAAATATTTAGTAAACACATTGTGGAGGTGATCGGGTGCTTACTTTTTCTCCTTTTGAACCTGGGAGGCCCACTAACCCTGTAGACCACTAGCCCATGGGACCATCTAATCCCTGCAGGTAAAGGCAAGTATTATCACTGTATCATGTCCATGTATGTTTCTTTAGCTTAAAACAGGGGTGTCAAACTCAATTTCACCTCGGGCCACGTTAGCATCATGATTGCACTCAAAGGGCCAGTTTTATATACAAGAATATAAAAAATACATATATAAAAATGTAATATATATAAAATAATGTATTATATTACATTATTGCCTCTGCATTGGATTATTATCGGATAGAGTAACTTAATAAGTCTCTTCAGTGAGAATGTATCCCTACGTCTGTCCTCGCTTTTTCCTCGTCTCCATGACCATGTGTCCTGTCCCCCGACGTCGCCGTCTTCCCCTCCTCCTCCTCTCCACCTCCCCTCTTTCGGGACGTAGGAGTCTTTGTGGAAATCAGAGTGGTGTTGGGACAGTCGTTCTCGGTCAGTGTGTAAGTGTCGTAACTCCTCCTTTGAGTCTCTTTGTGTTCACTGTCTTTGTCACGACTCTCTCATCTTTCCCTTTATGACAAGTTTCACTCTCCTTTCAACTCAATTACTTAAGTAATTATACTCCTCATAATGTCACACACACACACACACACACACACATATACACCTCCACTGTATGGTGTCCTGTTCCGACCAGGTCCGGACCTCCTGGGACGAGAGGGAACACCGGGAAATCAGGAGAGAAAGGGTGACTAGGGGACAGTGGGACACGTCTTTTTTTGTTATAACTTATCTCACAAAAAACTACTTCTATTACTACTTTACAAAAACAAAGCCGTCAGACATGTTTGGAACAGAGGAGAAAGGGGAGCTAGTGGGAACAGAGGGTAGTCTGGACCCTTTGGGACCTGTTTCTTCGTGTTTATCCAGTCCTCTTTCGTCTAGTGAACTGTGTGAAATTTCATTTAATTTTTACAGTTCTATCTTTATGGTTTTCTTCTTGAGTGTAGATCAGGTCCGAGGGGACAAGACGGGACACTTGTGTCTGGCTGTGTAAATTAGTACTACATACAAATTACCTTCTGTCACTTTTATAAATCATTTGTGTAACACCTCCACTAGCCCACGAATGAAAAAGAGGAAAACTTGGACCCTCCGGGTGATTGGGACATCTGGTGATCGGGTACCCTGGTAGATTAGGGACGTCCATTTCCGTTCATAATAGTGACATAGTACAGGTACATACAAAGAAATCGAATTTTGTCCCCACAGTTTGAGTTAAAGTGGAGCCCGGTGCAATCGTAGTACTAACGTGAGTTTCCCGGTCAAAATATATGTTCTTATATTTTTTATGTATATATTTTTACATTATATATATTTTATTACATAATATAATGTAATAACGGAGACGTAACCTAATAATAGCCTATCTCATTGAATTATTCAGAGAAGTCACTCTTACAGGTTTTTTAACTAAAATTTTCTTTTCGGTTTAAGACCTTTTTTAGTTTTAGGGGGGTTTTTTTACTGTAAACTTTTTTTGTAGTCTAAAGACTCTTTCCGTTTAAGATTCTTTTTACTTATAAAAACTTCTTTTTTTCATTTTAAGACTCTTGTTCACCTTTAAACTCTCCCGGTAACACCGGATGTACACTCCAAATACCCGTTGCACGAAACACTTAGCGTACATTGGAATATTATTTGACACATTAAGTAAAATACACCGGGTGTTCTCGAACGTTTCTTATATTAAGTGTCAAATAATATTCCAAAATGTACGGGCTAAAGTGTCTTCGTGCAAACGGGTATTTGATGTACATTCGGTGTTACGGGGGAGTTTAAGTCGAACAAAGAGCTTAATGAAAAAGAGTTTTAATTAAGTAAAAAGAAATCTTAAACGGGAAAAAGAGTCTTAGACTACCAAAAAAAGGTTTTTACAGTAAAAAAACCCCCCTAAAACTGAAAAAAAGGTCTTAACCGAAAAGAAAATT
>NW_011356292.1:86309-92497 GCF_000735185.1 Notothenia coriiceps
TTAATTAAATGGTGAAAATTTCCCTTCTATGACCAGAAACAAGACCCTTACATTAAAGGCTCGGGACTTGTGTTGGCGACTTGTTTTTGTCCCGGCCCCAATTGTCCGTTGGATGACGTTAAATTCTTAAAATGTCCCTCCTCCCCAATAAACACTTATTTGCTGGTAGACATTGCAAAAAAGCGAAGGGTTGCCCTCGTCCCTTCGGGATTGTCTCCCGCTTGTTGTTTGAAAAGGGGGTGCATGGAGATCCTTGCAGTGAATTCGTGAACTTTGTTTGTTGTATAAACCAGCATTATTCCCGGACCTTGTTAGCCGGGTAAAGCATGCATACTAACCTCCTGAACAACTATGAAACTGCAATCGAACAAGGATGTGAGTTTAGGCTAGTGAGGCCGTTTAAATTTTTTAATTTGGAATAGATACGTGGATTTCAGATGGATGGGATCTATTTGTATAGAGAGTTTTGAATGTTCCTACTGGAATAAATATATGTTGGAGAGTTGTTGTCGAGAAACAACAAACGAAACAAGATGTCATAATTAGGGGAATTACGAATTCTGAAGTGAAAAGAGGCAAGAATTGAACCTCCGGATGCTAATCGTAGCAATCGTATGGCTAATGATGGTGGCACGAATGTACGATTGGGTTCGAATTGTAAAGTGATTGCAAACGACTGGACTTTTTGCTATTCGTGTGTTGTATTGTATGTTCATCGAGCTTAAAGTGCATCCAGATGCGTGTTGGCGTAATACGTGCAGCAAAAATTGCGCCTCGGCTCAGTGTTCTAGGCTATATGGTCGCGTCTTCTTGCCAGGTTTTCCGTGGGTCGTGTTGGTGTGCCGGCGTCAAGTTCAAGACAAAGGGGTCTACTCAACTCCGTCCGACTCAGGGACATCGTAGTGCCTCGACCGGACGATCGTCTAGCTGTCCTTCAATTGTTGTCCGTAGTAAAAATCCGAATTAGATTGAAATTTGTTTAATATTTTACCATCATTGAGTAATGTATTTACCAGGTATGTCTCTACCGTTTGCTTAGTAGTTTTTACCTCCCCCTCTTAGTTGAGTCACCCTTGTTGTCTAATGTTCCTACGACCGATACTTCTTCTGCTTCATTGGCGATCCATCGGGTTATATTCCGAATCAGTTAGGAACCGTAGACTCACTACAGACACTGGCGAAGGACAACAAGTAACTATTCGGACTTTGTAGCGTGAACAGCTCCAAGTCTCCCGTTTAAAACGTTTTATGTGGCCGTCATCCCCGAGTAGCTGTAAGAATTCTACTCTATTCTATATGAGTAATAACTAGGGTCTCAAAGTAATGATAAACCTGTCAGTTGGATGTAGAAAAGTCAGATTCAATATAGATGTTTTTTATTTTAAAGAAAATTCAGATTGAACATGGTAAAAAACTGTAAATTATAGTGTCCGTCCAAAAAATATTTTGTACTTATAGTGAAAACTAACCTTGGATGATGGGTTAGTAGACTAAAAGCTTTAGGAATCCAAAGTACAACATATAATAAGTACCCTGTATCAAGATTGATGCAAAACAATTGATATTTGACATTTTTAGACAGATTTAGCAAATAAAAACCTCTTCTGGGGCCATTTGGGTGGATTTTTCATATCTCTGGCTCCCCCTGCTGGATTTTGACATGTGACATCTCTTTCTAACCGTCAGAGCCAATGGAATCGAGGTTAGAAAGTCCTATTTGGTCATAGTCCTTATTTGCAGGGGTGCACACAACTTTCTCAGTGAGGTACTCAGATGAGTATAAGTGTTTGGTACTCCAACTTCCGGCTCCCCTCAAAGTTCCCATGAAGCCCTCTGTATCGCGTATATCAGCGGGTGGGGGTGCTAGTGGAGTATGATGAAGCCCTCTGTATCGCGAATGTCAACNGGGGGGGGGGGGTAGTAGTAGAGTGCAGAGCTTCGTGACCACAGAGCGTGTGAACGTTGTGATCAGCTGTTTTAGCGCAGTGCTGCTGTACAGGCCGACGTTAACAGCAGCCCTGTCTTTGCACACGGAGACCGACTCCGTCGTCCGGTGATCCAACCGCCTTATGGAAAAGCTTCACATATACATCGGTACGCAAATGCGCTTTGTGACACAAGTGACGGTACGCATTTCAGATTGTTGCCGCGCATGCGTACCTGCGTACCACTTATGTGCACCCCTGCTTATTTGGTCATGTGTGTGTGTTAGACTGACGCATAGCCAAGACCGGAAGCAGCAGCCACTATGGTGGCTACCATTAGCAGCTAACTTTTGCTCCGCGATTTTTACATAAAAATTGAATTATGGATTATAAATAATTCAAATTATTGCCCAGAAACTTTATCAACCTATGGATTAACCGATTCAGCCACGTTTTTTCTTGTTTTAATGCCATTGAACACGTCTTTTGATCAGATTAACAGCTACGGTGAGACGATCTCCCTAGAAGCTACGTAAAGGTACGTGTTGTGATGTCTGTCTTTGCTTCCCCTGTCGCAAGTTCGGATCACTCAGTGATAATACCATATACCTAAATAATCTGTGGAACCTCAGCTTTAATCGGATATCTTGTATGTGCAGCTACGATAAGTAATAAGGGTACTTTTATCTTGAGTTCTGTGCCAATGTCCGTTAGCATTTTTCGCTAAGGGGTCATTTAGATGCTTCTTATGAGACTTGTGTTTTGTTTTGGTAAAAATTGTTTATATCGTCAGTTAGCTGAGATTATTTCCGTTAATCTGGTATAACACATTAATAGGTTCTTAAATATTAAGATCCCCTGAGACACAGTGTCGTGACAAAAAAACCCAGGGTCCCCACCGGCGGGGACCTTGGGGCTTAACAGGTTTTAAACATCCTGCATTTATGGAGCAACTTTAGCATTCCTTTGCGGGTTGAAAGCAAAAGTCAGAAACCTGAAACTTGCCGTAAAGCTCCAGAGGGCTGAGGGGAACTGCAAAGATCATTCTCTGTTGTTGACCTCGTTCACATACAAGTAGTCATGCAATCCATTGTAAACAAAAGTACTGCTTATAGTCCTCAAACAGTCAATAGACGTGTTGTATATGTTTACTCTGTTTATCACAATGGGGAAAACGATGAGAACTTATGAAACTTCAGCATGAGGCTTGAACTTGGGCCAACACAAGACAATACATCAAGGTGGATAGATTTCACAATGTAGGCCTGACAGTAAACAAAGCTGTTGATTTCTTTCTCTCGTTCTCTCTGTTTGCTGATCACAACCAACTTGAAGCAATTTTATATTACAAAGATTATACTGAGTGTGGTTTGTGGTACACAATGATCTGGCATCATTTTACATTCTGTTGATTGATTTGTTGCACAGACAGTAATTTGTCATGTGACTCTATGTAACACTACAATAGTCTTCCATGCTGGTTGAGTGACAGCCTCTTAAATTACGCTCCTTAATCTCTTCATCCACAATTTTACACTTGTAACCTCTCCCCTCTGAAGTCCATCTTGAAGCCATAAAAAAAGGAACCCATGTTGCCTCCCGGGTGTGTACATGCTGGTTCTTGCCCTTTTTCCAATTTCTAAATGTTTGTTTGTTTGAACTTTAAGCCACGGAAACCAATAGATGTTTACAAACAACTATTTGATCTGAGATATTCCATCAATGGAAAGTGAAGGCTTCTCATGCAAATAATGATACAAAAGCCGCAAGATGAATTGCAGTAAATAAGAAACCAATTTCAGCATGGTTTTTATTTTAACCAAATTCATCATCCCTTAAAATGTCACCACAGATTAAAGCAATTTCGTTTTTCACACAAACAAGTGAAGTGACCATAACACAATGTGGGGGGCCAATGAGAATTCCCCGTTTCATAGATATAACTCCGGAGGAGACCATGCGTGTCATTTGGCGCCAACTGATCCACGTTGGCAAGAAGCTTCTGATTATGTCCCAGGTTGAAGTTTTCCCTAACTTCTCTATGACTAGACATGGTAGAGTCAAAAAGTATTGCGTATGAGTGCGATGTGAAACTGAGACTGTGGTGTCTTTGAGAGGTATTTTCAATGCGTTCCCCTTGTGCACTCATATATGATATGAATGTATTGATTTAAAAAAACACCATGCTGCCCCACAGGGAGTAAAAGCCTGTTTCGTGTGAGGCACTTTGGATACAGAGCGGGGAAACACAGCACAATGTAACAAAGGCTGTTCATTATCTGCATGATTAAGCATGCTTCTTTAGGCTTGGTGTTATCTGATAAAAGAGCACAGCTGTGCTATATTTGCTGGGGCTGTGCGCTTTATCCCAAATTAATAAAAAAAAGAGCCTCGTAGAGTAACCCAGGACATTCTGCAACATGTGGCTCTCTATAGGGACATTCAATACATTTAAAGTATGTAAATGACTTCTGGGACGATTATCAACAAACAAACAAACAAACACTAATCCATTGGCTGAAGCAGGTGGGATAAGGTGCAGATGCACACAGGGGGTCTATGCATCATCACAGTTGTTAGGTACAGATCACTCCACTAAAACCATGCAGAAACAACAGCAGTTTACCGAAACACTGATGGTGTTGATGGCCTGTCAAGAAGAAATGGTGAGATATTTAGTTTTGGGGTTAAAAAAATGTGTATCTTTACAAAGCTACCATTTCTGGGCCTGTTAAAAGTTTTGCCTGATGCTTTACTTGAGCTTCAGTGATAAATGCCTGATGGTATAAATCTGGTCTCATTGCCGCTTTAAAGTCACTCACCTGGAAAGCATCTAGAAGCTTCCCATTGAAGTCGATGATGTCTGAGGAGCCTGCGTCGCCTTTTTCACCAGGATAACCCTGAGGAATATACAGAGACAAATTAATGGGATAAACATAAACAAAGGAAGTTCATCAAACAAGTGTTGTTGAATGATTTTAGAGGGCTAATACACATACCGTCGATCCCTGTGGTCCTTGCTCTCCTATTTCTCCTTTGTCTCCCTGTTGGATCACACATATGGCATTGTTTTGTAAAAATCTCTAAGACAATAGACTCCTAACTGTGAATAAATATTGTTATGACAAAGAAGAGTACACATTTTTGATGTAGGTATTTCCGAATGCCATTTAGTCTTTTACCCTAAATCCTTGAAGTCCATCCATGCCTCTTTCTCCTTTTTCTCCTGTGCCTGCCTCGCCCTGTTTCACACACAACATTAAATGCCAATACATGAGAAGACAAATCCATCAAAAATACTCAGCGTGCAAAGTAAAATAACTGATGAGTAATGCTTTTCTCTACCTTCGCTCCTTGAGGACCCTGTGATCCTGGATACCCGGGCTCACCATCTTCTCCCTGCCAACAGAATCAATAAATGTCAAAATTACAAACTGTTGCTCACATGATACTTCTGAAAAATGCAATTAAGTTGAGAAAAAGTAAGAAATATTTTAACGTACCGTCTTCCCAGGCGTTCCTTGTGGCCCCTGAAGCAGACATACATATATAATAATTATCCAGAGAAAGAAAAATAATCACAGCAAACCTATAATATGAAGTGATGAACAACAATCTGAAGTGGATTTGAAGTAGACTCACCTCAGCACCATCACGACCTGGAAACCCCTGAGGATGACAGAGAAGAAATGTTATAGTGTGTGATAATAAAAAAAACGACGTACTGTGCACTTTTCTTTTAGTTTGATATAAACTGCCATGAGGTGAAGGAAAGATGTGACATGGACTCAGGAACAGACAAACTATGGTTGAAACCCCACTGTTGTCTTTTTAAAAAAGGGAACATAATTGCATATATCTAGGCCAGTGTTTCTCAAACTTTTTCATACCAACGACCACTTAACCAATAAAAAAACACTCGCGGACCACCTAACTCCACAAATATCCAAAAACACATCGTTTTTCTAGAACAGATTACAAATCGCCTGAAGATGGTACAAACAAGTGGCCACATGTGTGATGAAGGTGTTTATCTGGGCTATATCATGCAATCGAAAGTGAAACTTAAGCTCGCTCCATTGCGGAGATATTCTCACGAGAGTGCGGAAAACTTAAATTAATTAATTAATTTCAAATGTGAAATGTTACCAATATACTCACGGACCACTAGGGGGCGCTCACGGACCACCAGTGGTCCGTGGACCACACTTTGAGAAGCACTGAATTACAGCATTATACAGAAGTACATGTAGTAGTATTTTT
>NW_011356293.1:0-2551 GCF_000735185.1 Notothenia coriiceps
TCCCCCCATAGAACCGATATGCAAATATAAAAAACAATCACATTACAACTGCAACATATGTGCAGAATCGGTATATCGTCATATCGTCATATCGTCATATCGCGGTCGAAGCGACTTGTCAACGGGGCATTTCTGTAGAACAGATGTCGGACCTCAGGCTTTAATCCGTGTTGCGGTCGTGATGTTTCAGGTGTTCGTAAGTAAGCGTTTCGTGCACTCCTGTTGTCATATTTAGTGGCAGCTGATTTTGTTATAGAAAGGTTCATTCAATCATCTTGTAGGAGTTCAAGTTATCGAAAGTTATTCGTTCAAAAAAGTCAGGTAATGGTATATCAGTAAACTAAGCATGAACATACCGAAGCATTTAACAGCTACTTTTCTCAGGACAGGAAAACACATTTAAAGAAGTACTTGCCTACTCCGATTAGATGTTGTATAGAGTAGAGTGTTATGGTGAGAAACAAGATATATTTCTGCAGACCAAAGGACTTTTCAGTTCTCTCAATCGCACACAGAATCTTTTATATTTACTGGCCTCTATTTATGGTTTATGAAAAAGGAAAGAAGAACTGTGAGTTAAATATATCAGAGCAGAGTCTGTATCACTATTTAAAACCACTGTGCATACCCTGCCTGTACATCGCAGCTTAACGGCATGTTGAGTTCTTTTATCATATCCAGAGGGTTTTCTGTCATACTTCACCTGGCCCTCCACCTGTCACCGTGTCTTTGCACCTTCTTTGATCTGCGGTCAGAAAAACTGCACATTCATCAGTCACATTTGCATTTGTTTACAACGCGCAGTGTGCCAATGTGCTCTGTTTCACACAGATAAGATTGAATCTGCTGAGGAAAAGGGCTTGCACAATGATTCCTTTGTAAAGAGAGAGAGCGGCTGTTCAATGTGTTGGTTCACAGAAAAACAAATGGGGACGATGCAGGTCTAAAATAAACATATTGTTGAAACCAGATCCATGGTTTGAGACCTGCTAGTCAATAATCTCAGAGTTGCATTAACAAGATATCGTTAAGACGTGGTTTACGGGACGTGTTGATATTACGACAGAGGTTAGTCACTCCGGTTTTTGACGTGACAACCGTATTCTTGTTTATCTTTCTCAGAGATCTGAACAGTGCCGAGGCGTCTGAGCGGCAGTCTGCTCACAACCCTGAAGTTTCCTGTAAATATGTAAAGAAGAAGTTATGTGTGTATTGTTTGACCTTTTATATTTCAATAAAAGATATCATGTTACAATGTTTTTGTTTAGAGCGAGAGGATGAGTTGTTAACCGGGGTAGAAAGGACGTTTATTTATGTTATAGTGCTGTATAAAGACCTGGCTTTTCACTTTGCCATCTATTGTGGTTATTTGTTCTATTTTTTTGTATTTGCACTTATTAAAAAACAAACATATTGGTATTTGTAGTTTTATTGACCTTTTACTTGTACCCGTGTTTGTTAATCTCTTAATGTCATACTGTGTCTCACACGCTGGTGCTTTGTGTTTCCCCTCACACCCCACACATGGAAATTCAAGTTTAATACATACAGTATCATTTGAAAGTTTCCCCTCTGTCTGTCTCCTCGTTAAAAATGCCAATAATCATTCTGAAACTGACTTTATTAATCACGTTAATGCTGCTGTGTGCACCATTTGGAAAACACCTTATATTAAAGTGGACCTATCATGCTATATTTGAATAATATAGTGTAGGACCATACCTATATAAGGCATATTTATACTTTTTATTTTTCAAAATACCAAACAGATCATGCATTTTAGCCATTCCTCATTTCGCTCAATTTAACACTGTCTTTGCATCATGGGCTGATTCTGTGAGAACAGCACCATCTACAAGCCTGGCATATGTACTACAGCGTCTCCAGCGCTTTCCAACGGCAATGTCCGTGGCTGTCTCCTCCTGATTGGTGGAGTTGCCCCAATAGCCGTAGCGCCACTTCTGTGACGTCATAGAAGTGTTCAAATCTGGATCAGTCTGTATCAGATCCGTTGCAGCCCCTTTTTAAGAGATTTGGGTATGGAGGAAAATAGAGAGGGTTGTGTTTTCTGACACTTGGTGAGTTCCCTGGAACACCGGGGACACATATTCATGTAGACAAGACGTACAAAAGTGCATTTTGCATGATAGGTCACCTTTAAAGAATACATGTGAGCCTTTATCTAGTTATGTATTTATTCATCATTATAAAGCACTCATTTAGGGCATTGCTCCCCCAATAACCTCATAAATACTGCCTTTTGATAATAAATAAGAAGTTATTCTGCATTAATTAGGAGCCTTGCCATGTCTGACACGTATAAGGTGTAAAAGAAAAGGGTGTCATTCTCCTTTTATTCATAGTTTATTAACAAAATACTGTAAAAGTCCTCTTTCCCCCCATGTCAACAAATTACAAGAAAAAATGGCAAACATGCTTTCAGTAACCAAACAACGTCACACACATACAAGCTAAAGGTCAATAGTGTGTGTGTGTGTGTGTGTGTGTGTGTGTGTGTGTGTGTGTGTGTGTGTGTGTGTGTGTGTGTGTG
>NW_011356294.1:0-2307 GCF_000735185.1 Notothenia coriiceps
GTTGGACTCAGTACTATTGAAACTACTCCCACAAGTACTATGAAGTACTTTTAGTGTGTACTTTTCCAGTACTTTTCCAGTAATCCTCTGTCAATGTCCCCTCCTGAGTACAAGAATGCATGTTTCTCTGATATTTTGAAAAAGCGTTAAAACACCTTTCTTCATGAGACTTATATTGTTGGACAGAGTATTTTAAGAGGATATGGTAGACATGATATCAGCAATACTTCCAGTCAGTACTCCGGCAGCAGCATTTTACACCTTGGAAAGTCTTTAGAGACTGGCCTGGATAGCTGGTCACAACTATCCTTCAGCAAAGTGACACACTCTGTCACTCTGGTTAGCCTCTAATGATGCTGCTGTCTTTTAAAATATGATTATTGCTCTGCTCCTAGTTCAACATTCATCTCCCTCCATCATGTTGATTTGAATCCGAAGCTCTGAACATGCGCCCGCCCTTCTCGACCTTCTGAGCCAATCACAGCGCAATAATGGCCTTCCGTTTCCACTATACTTTCTCTCACACATACATGCATTCTTCTCTTGCATACATATATTGTCTTCAGACATGCATATATTATTTATAATATTAAATGTAAACATTGAATGAATGTGCATGAGAGCAACATTTATAAATATGAGCGTTAACATATATGAATATGAGATCAAAATGTATATATGTGTGAGTGAAAAATGTATAAATATGTGAGAGACAATATATGAATGTGTGCATTGAAATATGATAATATGAGGGCAAAATGTGTGTCAGTGTAAATATATATATGTGTGTGAGAGTGAAAATGTATGTATGTAAAAGGAGAATGTATGTGTGTGAGAGGACCAGTATGAATTACGGCCTGTACGGCCCCTCATAGGTGACCAGCATGCTCATGGCTGTTTTATGAAACTTCCCATTTTAAGATAATCCTTCAGTTTCCTGGACTCTTAAAATAATTTGCTGGGATCATGAAACCAGATGTCTTTAGCCAGAACCAATATATAACCAATATACGTATATCATCGTATAATGACATGGCAGACTAGCTGTATTAGCCACATATCTATGATGTTAATTGATCTTAGTTTTACCTTTGGATTAAGGTGTAGTAATAATGGCTGATTTGACTTTGAGTTTATAAGAAATTATTTTCATAATGTGGAATTATCTAATATCACACACAATAGGACATATGAGACCCCTGTATGGAATTCAGTCGGATGTTGCGTCAGAGCATTCTGAGGTAATCATGGATTTATGTCTAAAAAGCTTGACATAAATCCCTGCCATATTCAGAACATAAAACATTATGAGAGGTACTACCTGGTAACAAACCTTTTGATAGACTCACTAAGATTTCAGAATCATAGCTAATCCAGTGGAGGTCCTCACACATTCAATAAAGTATCTATCTATCTATCTATCTATCTATCTATCTATCTATCTATCTATCTATCTATCTATCTATCTATCTATCTATCTATCTATCTATCTATCTATCTATCTATTTGCATTTCTCATGCATTTTAGAGAAGTGTGTCATTGTTCACAGATTATGGATATCTGTCTCATGAAGACTGAAGAAAGATGGAGGGAGCAATTTGTCCGTTCTCCCTGGGAAGAGCATTCCTTCCTGCGTCAACCCCCACCCCCTTCTCCCCTCCTGGTCTTCTCTGCTCTGGATGATAAAGTATCCAGGCAGGAGGTCTGTCAGTGTGTAAGTGGCCCCTGCCCAGGCTCCTCTCCTGGGGCACCGTGCAGGGGGGCTGGGAGCCCCTGCTGGAGCTCTGATGACGAACGAGAGGTAAAGAAGCCTTTCCATCTGTACCCATATATGCCCCCCCCCCCCCTCTGAGCATACCTCTCCTGCACTTCCATCACCTGCCGAGGTCTCACTCAGCACTCGTTTTGTCACAGGGTCCTTCTCTTCCTCCACATCTGTCTCCCTGTTTTGTTTTTCTCCTAATTTTCAGTTTCCTCTCCTCCCTCATCGCATTTTTGCCCCCCTCCCTTCAGATTTGTGTGGTTGCCCGCATGGAGTACTCTTCCTGTGCTATCACCAGCAACACACGTGCACACCCACACACACTCACACCCTCCCACGCACATAAACACGTAGAGACAGAAAACAGCACGCGTCATTACCTTGCTGAAAAAGTGCTGCCAGCCTGAGTCATCTATCAGCTCTCACTCCTCAGATACAGTGGATGCTGTCTTCCTGTCCCTCCCACCAGATCCTCCACCTCCTGTTGGCTGTCTGAGAGGTCATGGGTCAACGCTGGAAGGCGGTGTGTGTGTGTGTATGGGGG
>NW_011356294.1:2313-3416 GCF_000735185.1 Notothenia coriiceps
GGGGGGGGGGGGGGGTATTGACAGGGTACTCATAGAGCAAGCTAAAAAGGTAACTTCCTTTTGTTTCCTATCACCTGCAGCCTGAGGGCTCCACACATCTGTGTATGATGGATGCTGTACCTAATGCTGTGTTTTTTTAGATGCAAAGGCCATGGAGGCACAACATTGTCCTCATTTAAAGCTGACAAGGAGAATATATTTTGGATTTGCTGGTTTAGATTCCATTCTGTGTTCCTTCACTGCAGAAGCCGTTTTGATGATGTTCCCGGTGCACCCAGTGGGCCGGGAGCCTCAGGGTGGATCACCAGAGACGCCCCACAACACTGACTTCTGTGGCAGCGCTGTTCGCTGTGCTAAAAGCCTTAGGGTGCCAATTTACAAGACCTATCCGTCTCCGAAGACAGGAAGTCAAGAACTGGATGGCCCTCTCTTCTTATTCTTGAAAGCACAGCGCTGCACTCCAGTTAAGATCTGAGAACTATTAATGCCATATATGGTTCTCCTAAATTCAAAGGGCATACAGCATCACAGTATGCGTTAGAAATGAGCTAGGCCTGCTGCATATGAAATGAAGACGCTGGGCGAGATGGTTCCTGTCATTATAGCTGTTACCCACTTTGGGATGCTTTCTAATAGAAATACTGTGTCAAAACAGAAAGCAGAGCACAAACGCAGAGTCGAGCAGGATTGATTTGTTCATCCTGAATTACCTTGCTGGTCAGGAAATATTGAGCTGTGAGTCAAGGGGACTTGCCGGCACAATTCAATAGGTGAGATGGGTCATCTGCCTTCAAGTGCTGCATTTGCCTTGATTTAAAGGAAGAAATGTAGTGTCCTTTTATGGTCTAAAAGCTCTTTCAAAGGTGTTTGCACCAGAGGTGTTCAGCACGCACCATCTGAACTCTGAATCCTCAAGTTGAAGTTAATCAGTTTGTTTAGCATCAAATCTATATTAGGTTACTTCTCTACGTAGAAGTTCACCAAAACACCACAATCTTCAACGAACACAACAACATCATTTGAAACTGCAGAACAGTTATTTGCAATTTATACCTCTTGTTTGCACCAAAAGAAAAATACATGTTTTAGACCTGAGCACACGA
>NW_011356295.1:0-893 GCF_000735185.1 Notothenia coriiceps
GTTTTTCTTGTTTAAGATTATAACAACCTGAGAACAAGTGGGGGTGTTGAGATTTGATGGGATATATGTCCTCACTTGTATGTGGTACTGTACTGTTCCATGTGATGTGCAATGTTGTGCTTGTGCCACAGGAACGAAAAGAAACGAGGGGTATAGGATGCATGCCTGCCTCCTATAGGCTAATCACAGCTCTTGATTGCCACGTGTGTGTGGAACCAGTTCATTCCAGTGGAGGCTGTCACCGTGAGAGTGATGCGTGCAGCCCTTATAATAAAATATGCCAGGCTTGGCTAAATGGATTACATCTCCGTGTTTTTCTCCGAATGCAACGTTAAGCTGCAGAACTAAGCGTAACTTAACAGAACTGTCTGTTTAAAATTAATCAAAGAATCAGACAAAAAAAGCTTTTGAAAATAATATTATATTTTGATTTAGGTCAAAATATTATATTTGTAAACCTGAAGAGTCAGTGCCAGTGCCTCACCAGCCATGAACCTCACTGCAGAAGCTTAT
This sequence comes from Notothenia coriiceps, assembly GCF_000735185.1. Taxonomy (NCBI): domain Eukaryota; kingdom Metazoa; phylum Chordata; class Actinopteri; order Perciformes; family Nototheniidae; genus Notothenia; species Notothenia coriiceps. The sequence goes on from NW_011356295.1 coordinate 514, forward strand.
ATATGGACATCTAAGTTTTCTGTGCCCCACCACTTTTGTACATATAGAAACGCCACTGTCCATACCTCTGGGAAAGGCGAGCTTGAGCTAGCCAGGGGAACGTTGCCAGCGCAGCTAACGTTAACGTTAGTGTTAAGGTCATTATCATTATCCACGTCTTTAGGCGGCTCTTCTGATGATGTAGTACTAGACTAGTACTACTACTAGTAGCAGCTTCACTTGTAGCTTCGGTGCTGCTAGCCTCTTTCTTCTTCTGAATTATATTCTTTTTAGAAAAGAAGTCAGGTAAAAAATGTTTGCCTGCCATTATAGAGCTTTTTCGTGAGCGTTCTTGAGGGAAAGAGCTGCTGCAAAATCAACGGGCGGCGAGCACACTCCCA
>NW_011356296.1:0-4760 GCF_000735185.1 Notothenia coriiceps
TCGTACGTCGTACGTACGTACTAACGTAACGTTACTTAGTATAGTATACTATAGTAGTAGTAGTAGTAGTAGTGTGTGTGTGTGTGTGTGTGTGTGTGTGTGTGTGTGTGTGTGTGTGTGTGTGTGTGTGTGTGTGTGTGTGTGCGCGTGTGTGTGTGTGATGCAGGGGGGTGGGGCTTGTGGTCAGCTGTGTGTTTGTAGAGTAAGATACAGGAAAACAACCACACATTATCTACAGCTTCCTCGAGATCTGCACCAAAATCTCGAATCAAACGCACCCTGAAGACCTGAGGGGGGGGGGACCCAGACCTCAGGGGGTCAACACGTGGTCTGAGGACCTGTGAGGGGACGCCTGAAGGTAAGGGCTCATTCAGGCTTTATTTCAGTGTAAGATTGTTAACTATCAGACAGGATGCGGGTTCCTCCGTCACACTCACGACTAAAATAAGAAGTGTTACTCACTGAATTCATCCTACAGGTCTTCAAACTTTACATTTTAAAATCTGCTTTCACAACATTCTTATTTTAACTTCAGGTCACTGTGGTTACACATAATCATATTTCAAGATGATTGGAGGTTTCTGGCTCAAATGCATTTTGGGAATTACTCTTCAAATGTGTACATCCTCAAACTGAAGCCTTGTGAGATTCTTTAAAGATATTAAAAGCAAATTACATTTTGTGCCGCAGATTAAACCTGTCGACTTTAATGCTGATTGAAGCTGCTTTACATTTTCAACAAAGCCACAACTCGATGGATTGATGGAAAAAATAGTCATTAGATGAATCCTTAATGTTCCACTTTAGCCAATAAAATCCAGAGTTTACAAAAAGCATGTCTAATAAATAAAACGTGATAAATGCTGGACTTGTACTCGTACAAATATGGAAGTATTAGTGTTTTTACTGCGGTAAAGTCTGTACTGTTGACATTTAGAAACTGTGCACTAAATCGATTTGCCTGTCCGGTGCATGTACTGCTGTAACCTCATGCTATCCTGTTGCTGTCTGATTGGTTTGTTTTAATTAGCATAGCCTATATTTGCAGGGTGTTTAAAGGTGACTCTGAAACATCTCCAGGAACTAAACTTACTGCAACTTGTATTAATGTTCAATGTCCTAAAAAGGCTTGATGATACAATGAAGTTGATACACTTATATATACATATGCAAATATATATTTCACAGTAAATCTACCGGCCTCTAATAAAGCAGATGTGGCGCTATTATGGTGATTTATATTCTGGTTGAATGAGTCAACGTTTCCTGATTCACTACTTCCTGTTGCAGTAAAAGTTTTTTATGTGACCACAGATTTGCATTTGTGTCTGTCACCTCCCGCCTGCTGTCTGTAAGTCACACCTAAGTTAACTAATCCAACGCACCTCAGTTCCTGTTTTGTTCACAGCCAATGTAGAAGTGACTTAAATCTGCATTCTCTCCAACATCCAGCAGGGAGCGACTGGTTATTAAGAGAAATCAAAATGTGTAGAAGTCAATGACAACATTTGCAGATTTCTAACTTGATTTATTCCCTCAGTAAACATTTTAAAATTATTTAATGAACATCAGGCTGTATTGCAGAATACTTTAAACTACAGATCAAAACCATCAACTCGGCAGGTAATTGTTTACTAAAGTAATAAATAAAGTGAGAAGTAAGGTCATTTCTTCATAAACTTCTACACAATCAGAGGCCCCCTGCTGGATAATAGAGAGAATGCAGGTTCAATGCACTACTGTCAGATTCTGCATAAAAAAAAAAAAAATACAGCAATTGTGTGTTTTAACTTTGACAGAAAAATCTAGTGTTAATGTAGAAACCAATTTAGATTAAGAAACCCAATTAGGTCAAAGTTGTTCAAGTTCTTTAAAGTGATTTAAAGTATGTTTCCTTCACACAGGCCTCTCCTTGTTTTCCACCTGAAAACCCAACTTCTTCCTCGGCTTTAGCTCAAATATAAACCCTGAGCTCTGGGTGTTTCTGGGACGATGGCGCCTCCTTCCTCCAACTCCAGTGATGGAGGAGAACAATGCATCGTGAACGACCAGATGGGACCCTTCACCGTCCTCTACACCCTCGTCTTCATCATCAGCGTGCCTGGAAACCTGCTGTCTGTGTGGATCTTCATCCGCAGCCGCAGAGTCAAGGTACACTTAGAAATAGTCATGGAAAGGTAGTGAGAACAGGTCCTGACATGAGATAAGATGAACTTACATGAAGACTCTTGTAGCTCCAGCGTCTTTTTTCAATGGATTCCAATGAGAAGCGAGTGTGGTGTCCGGACAATTAAGTTAATATATAGAGGGGTGCTGTGACGAGTCCTAAAACCAGGAAGTGAGTTAGCATTTCACCACTTCCTGTTCCCTCGTCTCAGAGCCAATGGGATCTCTCCATAGGGTTTAGGAAAGTAGCTGAAATAAGGTCTGTGGTTGAGACACATTGAAGAGACGGATCACGTTTTGTTCTACATTAAATCATCAGCAGTGACCCCACTGGTGATTTCTGAAGAGTGGACGTGTCTGAGAAACGATGGTTGTTACCAAGTGGCTGAATAGGACTACAGAAGTCGTGGAGGCCGTTGTACGTCATTACACCGAACACGTAAACACTCCTCTGAGTCAGTTAGCCCTGTTCTGCTTGAAAGTCACTGCCTCCTGCAGACTGTTCAAACAAACGCTTCAACTCGTACCATCTAGAATCTGTGTGTTTGAATATGGATCTGAAGTTGGCGTGACGTTGAAGTCGTGCTGCTGGACTCGGCTGTAGTTCCTTTATAGCATAACGTTAGCATTTAGCTTCTGGCCATTAGAGTTATGATTCCAACATTATAAAAGTAGACATGTGGAGATTATCCAGCTGAACTAAACGTGCATTTATCAAACAGGTTCGTTTTCCACAGACCTTATTTCAGCTATTTTCCAAAATCCTATGGAGAGATCCCATTGGCTCTGAGACCAGGGAACAGGAAGTGGTGAAATGCTGACTCACTTCCTGGTTTTAGGACTTGTCACTGCACCACTCCATGGATTTGGTTGATGTTTGGAGCCTCCCCATGACCAAAAATAGTGAAAAAGTAGGCCTCTCTGATGGGGCCTGTCTTATCCCTTGTATCTCTGGAGATACTGATCAGAATGTCACCAAATGTGGACTAGATGTTTACAGAGAGGCACATATACAATAAAACAAATGTTTTGTTCGTACATGTTACCATCTTCGTATTATTAACACTTAAACACGCATGAGTTATAGACGGACATGAGAAAACTCCAAATCTGAAAGGTATGTTTATAATTTCTGTCATTATTCAAGTAAAGAGTCCAATCAATAAAACATGTAATCTATACGTACCAGAGAATGTTATCTTCTCATAAATATAGTTTTTGACTATTCACTTCCCCCTCTGCTGTCCCCAGCCCCTAAAAGCAAACAGCCAGACACAAAGCACTGATCAAACAGTCCCTATTCTCTTTATGTGGTGTAGTGCATGTCAATGGTCTGCAAAGGCTAAACATCAATACTATACTAAATAAATATCCTTAAGGCGAGACGCTACAGAAAAACACTTTTGTTTCATGATACTTCTGTTTCCATTTAAATCACTTGGTCTATTTATTTCCACTAATTTCACCAAAAGTCAGCATCACATAATACCTCAGTTGCATATTTAAAAAAACTTGAAAGTGTTAACTAAGTGATTAAATTGGAAGTTAAAGAGGCCCTATTATGCTTCCCTGTGGTGCTCCCTCTCCTGCAGTGTGTTATAAAGGTTTTAGTGCATGTCAATGGTCTGCAAAGGCTGAAATCCAGAGGGAGTTTGTCTTTTCATAACATTTTATTTGATAGTCTTTTATTTGGAAATGGTGTTATTTTGTACCATGTTCCGTTTGTACCATTAACGGAAAAATACAGAACATGACCTCCATCCACAAACCCACATAACGTCACACAGCAATCATGTTGTGGTGTGTGTGTGTGTGTGTGTGTGTGTGTGTGTGTGTGTGTGTGTGTGTGTGTGTGTGTGTGTGTGTGTGTGTGTGTGTGTGTGTGTGTGTGTGTGTGTGTGTGTGTAATGAGGTATTGAGAGACTCAGTTGCTGTGTAATCAGCTTCTGTTGTTACTGGAAATCCTTTGTGTGTTTCTGTTTGCTCTGTGATGTCATCCAGAGCAGCCTGTAATGGGCCCAAATTCCTCAAATCCACAAGGAGGGAAATCAAGAACATGTTCATTACTGCACAATCATAAAACCACACAATCACAGTTGGTTCAACATTTAAATCGTTTTAATACTGCTATTTTCTCTCAGCATTGCCCTTTTGGCAGTTGACAAACACATAAGAATACAAAGACAAGTCCCTACATAAACAGGGAAGGATCAGTTGAAAATATTTCAGACATTTCCTGTTCCTCTAAATGTCCAAAGCAATACAAAGAGTCTTCCAGTTGATATATGCCGAGGGAGAGAAGATATACGAGAGTCTGTGTTTGTACTGGACAGAAAGAGAGACGGAGAAGAAGAATGAGGAGTTGATGTTGGACATGGCTGGAGTGTAGTGCATGGACTCAATTATAAATCAGACAGAGTAGTGGAACGAACACACACACACACACACACACACACACACACACACACACACACACACACACACACACACACACACACACACACACACACACACACACACACACACACAAAACCCAGTCGTCCAACTTCCTGCAGTTACTTTCGATAAACAAAAGCCAAGGACATCAATTTAGA
>NW_011356297.1:0-3837 GCF_000735185.1 Notothenia coriiceps
GGGGGGGGGGCGTAGAAAGAGAGAGGGTATGTTTGGTCCAAGCTCTGAAGACTTCTGTGTTGCAGCACAGCAGTTCCTAGTAAAAACCTGCCTCATTTCCTTCATCTGGAGCTCTGTGCCTGAACTTCTGGTGTATACGTGCGTGCGTGTGTGTGCGTGTGTGGCCACAGGACTACCTTCCCATAAACATGCACATATTTGCAATACAAAATAAAGATTCTTACCTGTTTGCTTTCTTGGGAAACCTGTAAGATAAAAGAGAAGGTTCATCAGTATCTAAAAGAAAGGAATTTATAAGACAACACACTTTATAAAGCAAAGAAAAGCTGAGCTCTTCGTGCCTATATGAAGGATGAAAAACAAGATGTCAAGCTGACAGCTTCCGCTCAGACGCATATAGTGGTAAACATGATAATCCTGATAAAACACCACAGTTCTTCGGCTGCAGATTAAAGCCTTTTCCAGGTCAAATGTTCGCTGCCTCTCAGTGTGTGTGTGTGTGTGTGTGTGTGTGTGTGTGTGTGTGTGTGTGTGTGTGTGTGTGTGTGTGTGTGTGTGTGTGTGTGTGAGATGATTGACTTCCTCACAGACATCCTGACTTGACTGTAATAATCCTATAGTCCCATCCATGGCCTGTTTCCTTCGAGGCCGCTCGCCCTGAGACCGATTACTGCCTCAGAGTGATGCACTGATGAAATCATTTACAGACACTGTCAGCACCATATTGGAAAAGAACATGTTTTCCAGGAGGCTAGTGATTTTTTTCATTGATTTGCTGTTAGGCAGGAGCAAATAGAGAACACAGATTTACAATTTAGATTGAAGGAGATACTGCACTGTTAATTAATTTTCCTAGAGTCCTAAGGTAGTACAGACAGGAATAATCAATTCTACATTCACGAGTAAAAGCCTTCATCCTCTCTTTTGGGCTTGACAGAGTATTAGCATGTGTGGGTGTAAGCTTCTCACAAAACTGAGCCATCTGTAAATAGTTATTCATACACACGACCATATTTAACTCCAGTACTCTATTAAGGTTAATATGGAGGTTAAATAAGGGCACAAAACAACAAACACAAAACGACCCTTTATGTTTTACATTCCCTGTAAACCATTGAGATGATCTATGGCATAGCTATTTAAAAAGGCACGTTTCATAAATCTTATTTGTAATGCACTATAAAATGAATGGAAAAACGCCTGAATACTTATGGATTTGGCCCTTCAGCTCAACATAATTCCAGTTGGGGTCTGCACAGTGAGCACAGCATAGAGAGAGCCCTTATTTAAGTTAAATTAACATAAACACCGATTTAGACATTTTTTCATTTGTTTTTTTTATTGTGATGAAGTCTTGAGCATGGAGAAGAAGGATGTCTCAGACAGGAAATAAATAACTCAATATTTTGAGCTTAAATTATCTATTTAGGGCATATTTGATAGGAATGTCATGTCAAGTAAGGTTTGACATTTTTCATAATGCTTAAAGAAATGTAATAGGACAAAGGGAATACAAAATCAGATATAACTTTGAACTGCGCTGGTATTCTTCAAAATGTAAATGCACACTGTATTATAATAGAAAACGGTAACAGGAATCACTACACCAGTCTTCAGTAATAGGGAGGACTAACTAGCCCACATTAACTCTCTTTCTCCTGGCGACAGTGTGTCCCATTCAGAGCCAGCTGAATGGCCCGTTTATGAACATGCCTCAGACTGTAATAAGTTCCAGAGCCTCCAGCAGAAAAAAAAACTAGCTTTAAGTAGCCCACTCCCTAAGAAACCTCTGAATTGGAGAGATGGAAAAGTCAGCACATAAACACACACTGAGCTGGGACATGCCTACGTACAAGCTACGGGACGGCAAAACTGAGTAGGCACATGTTGGTTTTGGTTCATCATTAAGGAACAAATGAAAATGTTCACAGGCAAACTAAGGGGCTGGGTGATGCAGCATGCCGTCTATAATGGCTTTGAGAAATAATGTTGTACAACTACAGGATGATTTATTTAAGGTTAAAACTGTTTGAATTGAAATGTAAAATAACTTTGTTAGAATTGGTTGGTATCTATATCTCAAATAACCATGAATACATGACTAAAGTTCTAAAATGTATTGACCTGTCTAAGGTTTATTTGAGAGCGTCAGAGAAGGAAAAGGGAGGCCATGAAGAAAGATCACAGCAATGGACAGTAAGAAGAGAACAGAGGGAACTAGAACCCCTGAGAAATGTTGAGGAGGCATCAGGAGTACTGGAACACAAGATAAAAAAAATGGGCTGATTAAAAGAGAAAAGGGCTTCAAATAGGGCTTGGAAGTCAAAGGCCCCTTGTTTCCCCTGGCAACCAAATCGGAATCCTTGTAAACTGTTAAGGTTGTTAACAACTTTTCCAATGTTAGTTTTAAAAACAAGACTTTCTGCCTTATGTTCTCCTACCTCCACCAACTAGCCAAGTAGCCATTTGTAACATAATATGAATTGAAGACTTTTTGAGGGATTCAATGAAAAGCGTGTTTTCTGGTAAAATGGATGATTGTGTGATGTATGACTCCTGTGACTACTTTCCAGTGAGAAACATGGAAGAAGCTCAATACCATTAATATCAATATGCTGGAGGTAGACTAAAAGAGGAACCACCTGTCTGGTTTTCATCAAGGAAGAGAAGGTAAAGACTCAGAGGGTCTTGAACCATTTCTACCGGTTTGCCTAAGTGCTGCACTCTTTCTCATCTGCTCTCCTCCCTGTACACCAGCTGGAATCTAGCTCCTGAAGTTGGCAGATAACTTCACCCACCTCAGAGGATGTACTTCCTGCATCAGCTGACAAGGTCAACCTGGCAAAGACAATGATGGTGCAGTTTTACACCGCCATCATTGAGTCCATCCGCACTTCCTCCATCACTAGCTAGGAATGCTCTTACTGCGACCGCAGTGTATCATTCGCTCTGCTGAGAAGTGCAATCTGCTGTCCATCCAGGAACTGTACACTTCTAAAACCCTTACGCAGGTGTGATAGCTGACCCCAAACAGCTGGGAACAAGCTTTTTGAATAACTCTCCTCTTGTAGGAGGCTACAGTCTATCAGGACTTAAACCTCACACCTAAAAAAGAGATTCTTCCTGACCAGCGTTTCCGCCAGGAGGGCGTCGTGCCGTAATTTGACGCTCTTATTCAGCTCGGGACGCCCTGAACTTGAGCCGAGGGCGTCCAAAAATATTAATAATTCAAGAGAAGATCGAGAGTTTTTATCGCTTGAAATAACGAAAAGGAAAAAGGACAAGGACATCCCTCTGTTGGAGGGGCAAAGGAGTCTGGTGGGATTATTTTCGGATTATTGAAGATCGTTTCCCCGACATCGGCGGTGCCTGCTAGAGGACAACAGGAAACGTGCGCGATAGGGACGCGATGAGCGGTGCTAGTGGAGCACGCGCGTGAGCTGTGAGCACCAGAGCCTCGCAGCGGCGAAACTGAGGCTCCGTGGTAAACTGTGGTAACATGAAGAGCCGTTTGGGAGCCGAAACAGCCGGCGCTTTCAGAGAGCCGAGCCAAATGATCCGGCTCACTAACGTAAAAAAGACAGTGTCTATAAGGGACGGCTCAAGTCAAAATTCAAGCACCCCTCAGCTCTGGTCTGGCGGAAACACTTGAGCACAACATGAATGTATGGATACAGCTCTCAACACTCATATGAAAGGGAGCTGTATACTTTTCAATAATCCAAATATCTTTAGAATATGATCACAACCAATAACAAATCATTTAAACTTGTTTATTCTTATCTTATGTTACCTATAGTTAGCATTCTTTCTTTTTATTTATGCATATTTACTAAT
>NW_011356298.1:0-2957 GCF_000735185.1 Notothenia coriiceps
CATGAAATGGCTGCAGCATCAAGAGGCAGCCTCTGAGAAGTGCAGCACCAGCGCGTACACACACCGCCTTCACTGTGTTCCCCACTGCAGGCTACTACGTTTCACACACACACATCGAACGGCCCGATTATTCCCCCTATTACTCGTTGTATGAAGGAAATGTCCGGTCACAAAGGCGCATGATGTGTGTGTGTATGTTCGGTGTGTTTGTGTGTGTCCAACAACGGCTATTTGTTTTCAAATTTACCATGAACAGTAATTTACACACATCTGGCCAAGTCCATAGGTATGTGGGTGTTCCCAAAATAAGTTAGTTTAATCTTAATCTCGATGTAGTGCAAAATGCTGTCGGAGTGCACCTGAACGAACACCCCGGTATGACGTTATTATTGCTGGCAAACAAGCCCAGGGGTCTCCCTGACATTTCAGTTATATCAATATGTGTACAGTGGTCCTAATTTGTTTTAATTGTATCCTGGTTTTAAACGTTGTTAATATGTTTTGGATGCACATTGTTCTATTATTTGTTACATACAATAATAATATTGCCATATTAGGCTATATTATATTATATATTAATATTTGTAAAGCGGTCCTAATTTTTTGTTTTAATTGTATCCTGGTTTTAAACGTTATTAATATGTTTTGGATGCATATTGGTATTTCTTCAGGCTGTTAAATACAATTAGCCTCTGTTGCCACCTGCTGGTGAGTAAATATTAAAATCAGCTAAAATTGACAACCGGTCCGCACATTTTTTGTAATGTATCTGCCGGTCCTTGGCACCATAAAGGTTGGGAACCCCTGCTTTAGCTCACTGAGTCTCTCATTCTGACAGGAGAGGACTCTCCTCCACTTTGTTGTTGAAAAAGCTCCTTAAATCCGTTAGCGTAGCTCGCTAGCACCAGAAGCTAACAACAACGATCTCCGGTACCAGTGCGCTGTCTCTCTCTCGCTCGCGCACACAAAATGGCTCGTTCCACACACACACAGAGCCGAGCTTTAATGAAACACAGAGACCCAGACGTAATAGTACTGCATCATATTATTTTCGAATAAATAATTTTTCAATTTATGATTTTTAAATTTTTTTATCTTTTACATTTATTTTTTTTTACCATTTTTCCTCCTGGTCTCTCGCGCCCTCCCTGGCATGCCTCTGCGCCCCCCAGGGGGGGCGTGCCCCCCACTTTGAGAACCACTGCTCTACTGTGAGGGACAGAAACTCCTTCTTGAGACCATTGACAATGCACAAAAACCTATATAAAACTACAGGAAAGAGAAAACCCCAAAAAGTTATTTAAAACTTAACTTCAGTGAATTCTGAACCCCAGAAGATTTCTGAAGAGTGTCATGAATTTGGGGAAAAAAACGGCTGCTTAATTCAAAGAAAAATACGCATTTAAGTAGAGAAAAATGTGGGACATACAGTAGGGTAAGGAAAAAATAGGTTTTGGGAAGAAAATTATGTGTTTCTATGTATGAAAAAGACTACTGTATTCACTGATTCCATGGCTGGTTTTATTTTGTAGTGCTGATTGGACAGCTCCTGTGAAATCCACTCTACTCCAAAGTGTTGCAGTCGCTGTAGAACTCTTGATGGTCATATTGCAAGCTGACGATATGAAGGGACAGAGCTGCAGCACGTTGTTATGTAACGGAAGATGCTTAAGACTGGCGCTATGGAGTGTAGGATTCCTCTTTCGTTGGTCTCAGTTCCTCTGTTCTTGCTTCTCTTCCATGATCTTTCTCTCTGCCATCCCCGGCGGGAGGAGCTAAGACGTGAGGAAGAGTTGTGATTGAGTGATTGAAGCGAGGAGACACGGTAGCCTATCAAAAAATGCGCCAATGTATCACTCTGGTCTGTCCCATATGTGTCAACATGGCACCGCTCGATATCACTTTATCACTCAGGATGACTGGTGCACTTGTGCTCATTTAGGCATACAGTAATGGTGTTGCATTATTTGTGGCTGTTTGATGTACGTTGATCTTGTGTTTCATGAAAGAAAATTCATAAAAGATGTTTGTTATATTATTTTTTTTTATCATTGATATTATAATGATGTTGGTTTTGTTTGTGACACAAAGTGATTAGCCCCTAGTATTTTGACCGTGGTGAGACTCAACCGAAACCAAAAAGTTGAAAAACAATAACATGAGCTGAAAGACTCTAAAAAGCTCTGCAGAACTAAGAGGACTGCATAATCTTGTGATAACTTGATCACAATTTTGATTACGATTTGTCAATCATTAGGAGTAACACCTTTTGAAATAAGGCAGTGTTTTAAATTATTGTTATACAACAAATACTAGTTATACGATTACTATATATATGTTATCACTGTAACATGCTGCAAAAGTTTGTCCATCACTGTGGATAAATACTTATTTGATATGATTCAATATTTAATACTTGCATAGATGAAAGTTAGATGATAGATGGATAGATAGATGGATAAATAGAAGTTCCCATCAGCAAAAACACGTGGGTTTCCTATCCTGGCTCCAAAATGGTGGAATGAGCTCCCCATTGAAATCAGGACAGCAGAAAGCTTGCACATCTTCTGGCGCAGACTGAAAACTCATCTCTTTAGACTCCACTTCGAGCGATTGAATTACTAACAAAGCACTTAAAGGGCTGGCTTATCTAAAGCCAGTTGAGTAGCACTTTAAATGTTTGGCTCTATGAAACCTGATGTACTTATATGATTCTGTTTTCTTCAAGTTTGTATCTTCTTGGTCGAACGCATTTATTGTAAGTCGCTTTGGATAAAAGTGTCAGCTAAATGCAATGTAATGTAATATATAGATAGACAGACAGATGGATGTATAGATAGATAGATAGATAGATAGATAGATAGATAGATAGATAGATAGATAGATAGATAGATAGATAGATAGATAGATAGATAGATAGAAGAAGATGATAGATAGTGATAGATAGATAGATAGAT
>NW_011356299.1:0-3504 GCF_000735185.1 Notothenia coriiceps
CCAAATTGTTCCTGCAGGGATTGTCCGCAGTATTGAGTTTGTAAGTCGCTTTGGATAAAAGCGTCTAACAAGTAACATGTAACATGTACCATTTTTAAATGTATTCGTCTTTCATATATTTCAGTCTTAAATGGTGCAACTATCAAAAGACTCAATTTCCACTGGGATATGAAGAAAGAAAGTTTAATTTTGATCAGTCTAAACGGTTATTGATTCAACTGTTTCTGTTGTAAAATGTTGTATTAGCATGGAAAGCGCCAAAACTACATATTATTATAAAATGAGAGAAGGAACTTACTCTTTGATCAGGGCTTCCCCGATCCTCACATCTGTGGAGAGTAAAACAGCTTTAGTAAGCAGCATTATACCCTCTGTAACAGCTGTCAATAGCAGAGGTGAAGTACTCAGATCTTGTAGGCTACTTACTCCAGGTGTAACTAAAGTCTGATTTATTATTATATTTCATCTGTAAAGTAGCCTAACTAAAGCTAATAAATAATGTAGAGGAATAGACACCTGAATTGTAGTGGAGTAGAAGTACAAAGTAGCAACAGATTGAAATACTCAAGTACAGTAGGCCTACTTGAGAAAGTGTACTTAGTTACTTTACACCACTGGGTAATACAGGGTATATGCAGGAATCCTGAAGTCAGATAATACCCTTTAAGACCTTTTTTAAGACCCTTTCCATACATTTTAAGACCTCATCGCCACTTTGAGTTCTAACCGGTTACATTGGTGACACACTTTACCTCACATTTACTATATACAGTATAGATTATCGTTCCTCCTTATCTTCCAACCATTTGGACGCAAACTTGCATTTCCCCATAACGATGTTGTTTAACAACCGGCGTAAACTGACCTTCGCCCGCTATTAAGCAGTGAGCGTGCAATATCCTGTTCAGATGACGTCAAATCCAACGGGATGCCATAAATAAACTACACAGAATCACACTACACACCTACGCAATGATTACATTCAGGCACACTGTAGAATACAACCTCTTTGGACAATTTATATACTTATTGAAAACAAGCTACAAAATGTAATACCTTGGAAAATGCCGTTTAATACTTTTTAATAGCCTTCATTTTCGCTATAATTTTTGCTAAATTGATTTATCAACTTTTAATACTTTTTAAGACCCCGCGGAAACCCTGTAATAGAGCAGCAGCATAGTGAATATATAACTTTAATGGGACTTGAACTGTACGTTGAATAAGCTTCCCCACATACCGTCTCCTTCATATCCCATTCTCGTTCCCTCCACAGCCAGATAAACCGTCCTTTAAAAACCTACGTGGTGTTTGATAAAAATCCGCGAATGAAACACTGTTTAGATCAAATACGAACAACTATCCTCACATAGCCGTAAACAACAGAAAGAGAAGTTATGTCAGTCCCGCAAGAGGAGAGAAACCAGACAGAGCGAGCAGAGGAATTAAATGAAACCGAAAACAGGTCGTAGTCTCGATGCTGTTGCACAGCATCCGGAATAACGATATCATTTCCAGACCTTACTTTGTCATACAAATCATTAAAATGTCTGGGAGTTTTCGCTTTACGCTGTGCGCGTTCCCGCGAGGTGCATATAGTCTTCTCAAAAAGCTCGCCTGAAGTCGGACAGCTTGGAGTCGGCTTGACTCGGTTTGCAATGGCGGAAATTGCGTTGGCATGCCATTTTAAATGATTTATTCAATAACTCAGCAAAACTCACAACATTTCTGGAGCCTTGTAGACCCAGACAACTATAAGAACATTCACCAAGCAGCACTGAAAATGTCTGCTTTATTTGGCTCTACTCTGTGAAGCAGCTCCTTAGGTCAGACTGAAAGCTTGCTTTTTCTGACATGAATGTCATGAAATCTAAATACAGAACAAGACTGACTGATGAACATTTAAATGACTATTAGAGTGAACCTAAGTGGGTCCAGCATGAGCATACACCTCTATGGTGGACTCCATGCAGCGCCAGTCCTCTCACTAAATGTGAAAAAGAGTGAATGCACTTATTTTAAGGTGATGTATTCTTTATGTGGGCCACAATAATATGTAAGAAATTGTCGTTTTCTTGTACCTTGATGTGAAGTTAAGATTTGTTTATAAGCTTTGGGTATTGCAATTTCACACGTGTATTAATTCAACTGATGAGGGCTATGTGAATAAATGTAAGTGACTTTAAATATATTAATACCTGAACACACTGTTGCTGTTAAATAATTTCCCAATTTGGGATTGATACACTGTCTATCTGTCTATTTATTTATTTGATAGATTTAAAAAAACACATCTAGTATTTAAAAGCATATATTGCTATGTTTAGGACAAACAATTAAAGACTGTTTTAATTTAACAAATTCTACAATATAAAAGTGGCAGATTTGCTTTATTAAACAGACCAGACCTAGGCTGCATACCAACACAATTAGGAACATGCTCACATTTTACTATGTTGGTCTGAAGAGCTGAAGCATTCACACACAATGGATACAAACTGTGTTGTCTCATTCTATATCCAGTGAGAAAATGATATACATTTAGCATTAAAAATTCGACATACTATTCCTGAGGAAGATATGAATAATCAACAGATTTGAATGGAATCTCTAAGATTTTCACGTAAAATAAAGACAAAAGAGTGATTATACAAATTACATTTATTGAAATTTTAACCAGAAGATTAAGTCTCAAAGAATGTTTTAAATAAAAGGACATACAACAAAAAGGTGGATAATAATAACATCTATTAAATGTATATGTAAAGACATTTGGTCAAATGAAATGACACTGAGCAAGTGATAACAGTAAAGCCAGCGTGGATGAAGATGGTGCAGGTTTTTCTTCATGCCCCCCCTCCGTGCTGTCCCCTCAGAGGAAGTGGGGAAACGGGATAAGACTCTGGACACCACGCTGTCTCAATGATCCACACTGTTAATATGAGAGGAACATAAATGTTTTAGGAAATGAAAAATATGAAGTTAACAAATAAAACACAGCTCAGGGGCAGTCATGGACGGTAGGTTTTCCTACAAAGTTAACTCAGCCTCCATTGATTTTCATATCAAATTAGCATGTTAATAAAATAAGCTATCATGGCTTATACTTGCATATCTAAACAGAATCATGAAAGCCTGTTGGTAGAGTCAGGAACACGAGTCCGTTTGAGTGTGTGCGCAGGTGTCTGAACGCTCACTCACTGCTAGCTTTGTAGTTAACTGTTAGGCTACTTAGCTTGCATTGTTATGGATCTAAAGGTAGCAAAAGCTAACTTTCATAGCACAGCTTTTCTTTACTTCTCACTTAACACAACAAAGAAACAGACCGTATAGTACAGCACAAACAACACAAATGATCAATACTTACATATATTTTCACTTGTAGTATTATAATAATTGAAATGCTGGTTCTTCTGGAGGTGTTCTACCACGCTCAGCTACCGCACCGCAGCTGCCTGCACGTACAGTGCAGGAAGACTGGGCTGTCACTCAAAAAGTGAGTAG
>NW_011356300.1:0-3059 GCF_000735185.1 Notothenia coriiceps
TGAGATAAATAATAATAATAATAATAATAATAAATCTCGAAGAAGAGGGACACCAATATCTAATGGAACAATACAAAAATATAAATACAAATAGAGACAAAAATAAACAAATAATATAAAAATATAAATATATTTATAACTCCAGCAGCAGGACTCTGGGCTGAGACACAACAACAGGAAAGACCTCTTCTGTCCAGGGTGTGTGTGTGTGTGTGTGTGTGTGTGTGTGTGTGTGTGTGTGTGTGTGTGTGTGTGTGTGTGTGTGTGTGTGTGTGTGTGTGTGTGTGTGTGTGTGTGCAGTGATTTCATGAGGAAAGAGGCTGATGTATTTCTGTCTGAGGTTGCAGAGGTCAGGGGTCACACCCGCACATACACACACACACACTCACAAACATACATACACACACGTCACTGTGCTCTGCCCTGATTGGCTTTCTGTTCCAGATGTTTTAATATGTTGGTCTCTTTGGATAACGTCAGATTCAAACATGCTGTGTGTCTATAGAGGTATTTATTACTGTTTCCACATTTATAACAACTGATCAATTATTATTATTATTGTTGTTATTATTATTATTATTACCATGTAGTATTTTATTTGAGTGTTTACATCCAGTGGTTTAAAGTAAGTACATTTACTTAAGTATTGTATTGAGGTACTTGTACTTATCTTTAGTATTTCAATTTATTCAAACTAGCTGCACCTTTACCAGCTTTGAGAACACTTCAATGATCAATCATTATAAAACACATCATATATATTATTCTGAAATGGACCAATCTGCACAACGACTACTTTTACTAAAGTACAAGATCTGAGTACTTCTCCCTCCTCTCTGTATACCTGTGACTTGCATTATACATATATATATATATATATATATATTAAAGTATGGTGGTGAACACTGTGTCTCTCTCTCTCAGCCTCTCTCCATCAGGTGCTATCAGACTTCGCTGTCGTTCGTCCAATCAGGACCAACGCTGAGGGCCACTTCCTGTCTGCATCAGTCTCCGCCCCCCGCCGCAACAGAAGACACGCCCACTCCACAGACGACACGCCCTTTGATGTTAACAACCACATAAAAACAGACACGCCCACTTCACACCATGCCCCGCCCACATATGCCTCACCGTCCAATCAGAGAAGGCGTTCCGG
The DNA here is from genome assembly GCF_000735185.1 of Notothenia coriiceps. Taxonomy (NCBI): domain Eukaryota; kingdom Metazoa; phylum Chordata; class Actinopteri; order Perciformes; family Nototheniidae; genus Notothenia; species Notothenia coriiceps. Next base: position 1,157 of record NW_011356300.1, read on the forward strand.
GGAGCAGGAGGCAGAGCTCTTCTACAACGTGACGGTGTTCGGCAGAAATCTGCACCTGAGGCTGCGCCCGAACACCCGCCTGCTGGCCCCCGCTGCCACCATGGAGTGGGAGGAGTCAGGGCGACAACACTCTCAGCCAATAGGAGACGCCGGCTGCCTCTACACGGGAGACGTGACCAACATGGAGGACGCGTCCGTTGCCATCAGCAACTGTGACGGACTGGTAGGTGTCAGCTGATGTTTCACTGTGTCACTGTAAAGTGAGACCTCTGTAAAGTGAAACATCTGTTCGGTGACTTCACTGTGTCACTGTACAGATGTTTCACTGTGTGATAATGATATAGGGTTTTTTCTGGGGTTGACCTTGGCTCTTTAGTTCCAGTGAAGCAGATTTTTCATTAAAAATTAAATTCTGCAAAGAAAATCTACATTTTGAGAAAAAAGTCAACTTTGACAAAGTCATTATTCTGGGAAAAATGTAATTTCTAACAAAATGTCAATTTTTAGAAAAAAGTCAATTTTGAGGAGAAAGTAAAATGACCGAGAAAAAAGTTGAATGGGCGTCCCGCAAACAGACTACAAAATCAGATAGAAAGCCTTCCCAGAAGAGTGGAAGCTGTTAGAGCTGCAAAGACGACCAACTTCATATTAATGTCAACTCACTACAGCAGTTGATGGACTGCTTAGCAGAGATCAAATCCTGGCTGACCCAAAACTTCCTCAACCTCAACGAGAGCAAGACCAAGGTCATCTTTTTTGGACCCCGACCTCCAGCCTCTCCGGTTGATACTCTGGGCTCCCTCAATAAAAACATCCTCCCCTCTGTCACGAACCTTGGAGTGACCTTCAGTAGACTATTGGCCAAGACCAAGTCGTTTTTATCTTTTAAAGACCTGGAAAGGGTTATTAACGCCTTTGTTACCTCGAGACTGGATTACTGCAACGCTCTGTATGTGGGTATGCACCAGGCCTCAATCAGACGCCTGCAGCTAGAGCAGAACGCCGCTGCAGATCTTCTGACTGGCCACAAAGAGCGTGACCACATCACCCCAACTCTGGCCTCACTGGCTTCCAGTTCGGTTCAGAACTGATTTTAAAATCCTTTCATTGTTTTCAAAGCCCTAAATGGGCTGGCTCCGGCCTATATCGCTGAACTCCTCCAGCGCTACACCCCAGAGCCTTAAGGTCTGCTGACCAGCTGCTGCTGGTAGTGCCCCAGACCAGGCTCTAAACCAAAGGGCACCGAGCCTTCAGCTGGCCCTCTGGATCACTCTGCCCCTCCATGTGAGGTCTGCCCAGACCCTAGGGGTTTTTTAATCTACACTGAAGACTCACTTCTTCTCTCTGGCCTTCTAGTCAGAGCGGAGCACGACTCCTCACTTTTCCCTGTTTTTTATATTTCTGTTGTTAATGATTGTCTTTTATTGTGATTCATGTGTTTTTATTACATGCACAGCACTTTGGCTCGACCAACAATCGCTTTTAATAATGTGCTTTATAAATAAAACTTGATTTGATGATGTAAGAATTAGGAATGGGATAACAGCCTCTAGTTTCATGTGTAGGTGAAGCAACACTTCAGCCCATATGGTGTATTATAGTGTTTCTGAAATAAGGAACCCAGATGTGAAAGGCGATCAGAGAAAGGACAGCAAACAGTGTAAAACATGGCGGAGCGAAACAGATCACTTCTTACAGCGGACTGAGTGAATCCAGATGTGGAGGAAGGACGAGAGGCGTTCAAAGACTGAAGAGAAGAGGGCTCTGCTGTAGCCTCGTGCAACTTAAAGCACACTAACATATCAAACACATACTCTGACTACATGTAGGACACATGTAGGACACATTTAGGACACAGCAGCATGTAGGACACATGTAGGACACATTTAGGACACATGTAGGA
>NW_011356301.1:0-3476 GCF_000735185.1 Notothenia coriiceps
ATACAGTATGTGTCCGAAAGGGAGCAGGAGGAAGCAAACACAAAAATATACAAAAAATATACTGCATATTAAAGCAAACGATTGTAAAGGTAAAAGTATGAGCATAACAAATAAAGAAGTGTAATGTAAACATTTACATTATAATTATGATTATTTAATATATAAAGACTATATATTATTGAATTACAAGATTAGATATACTTTAGTTGATCTAAAATATTGATGTGTTCAAATGCTCTTCAAAACACAACTGAAAGTCCATGAAACTTGTCTTTCTGTATTTGTGAATGAAGCGCCATCTCCTGGTTAAAACCTGAAATTGAAAATCTGGCAACGCCCTCTTGGAAAATAGTGGGAGGGCTTAACATTCCTCTATACTGGTCTTTGGCAGGTCGTAGGCAGGAAGCTGTAAGCTGGAGTCTGAAATTCAGTGCTCCATCTGTACAGGGTACTTTTTTCTCGAGAGTCAGGAAATAACACTCCTCCAACGTTGTATCCAGTTCTCTTAATACATCAGAGGCTGTACTGAGGTACAACGTAGCTTTGAGCTTATATGCTAATTTGAGCATGCTAACAATGTACTGCCTTTCATAGCTAGCTATGTATTCTCAGACTAAAACTCAAAGTTTAGCTTGATGATGACAAAAGTTATTAAATTCCATTCTGGATGGATTGTATAGGCAAGAGTGACTTTTCGAAATGTCATGGCAAAGCATCCAATAGTTAAAGATTTGTATAGAAATGATGCCTTCTGCTAAAGGTTAGAGCTGGGAGCCCATGTTCAAATCTGGCCTGGATATCTTAATGGCTCTCATGCCCCCTTATCCCCACTTTTGAAACTCTCAATCTCTAATAAAAAAAAGACTAAACTGTCCCAAAAAAACATTTAAGCTTTCCCCTACTGTGGCTGCTCAATGAAAATACAGGAGATCATCAAGTCTTCAGGATCCATCGAGTCGGGACTATGAGCGTCAGCTCAAAATGTCACGGCTTGAGTTTAAATTGGCCTTCCAACCAAAAGAATGACCTAATGCAGAGCGCATACACTGAGGTCGTACTCCAGATGGACTGTTGACCCCAAATATGCATACTTCCCCAGCACATGTCCTCAAACAACTCAAGTTCAAACTGACCGACAGTTTCCCGTGACCAGATTAACCCTTGTAGAAGATGTGCAATGTGGTCAGCCATGGCTTTTAACTGTTTGTCCCATGTGTTTTTAGCACGCTGTGCACGACTCGGCCAGTACAATTCTTAGGGACTTGTACTTTACTTGAGTATGTCAATGTTTTGCTACTGTCTACTTCTACTACAGTTCAGAGGTAAATAGTGTACTTTTACTCCACTACAAACTTGATTTGGATTAATGATGTGAAATATGTTCGAGATGGTCCGCCATATTTGACTAAATACGGCAACTCTAATAGGACACTTGACACAGTGGCTTTTGGCAAAACACAAAAAGAAAACTGGCTTGTTAATATAACAAGGGTTACAATACGTAACCCGGCGTTACAGTGAGCTTCTGGACATGTATCTAGTTTTCCTGTGAGCTTGTGCTTATTGAAAGAGTTTTTGTTCAGTGAAGGTTGGACCCGAACATTGTGCTAGCCTTTTACACTTTGTTGAGTCAAGAAAAAGAGGACTAAATTAGTAGATTCATCTTTCAAACATGCTGATCTCCAGCATGTAGTTTTAGATTATATTGTGAGGAATAAGTGTTTCTGGAAATGTCAAATGTCTTTGTAGACTGTGTATACTAGTTGTGATAACTGCCCTCAGTGTTCTTTGAGCCTACAGCCTGGAATGTTAGAAATCTACAGGCAGTTTCTACTTTGAATCAGTGTCTGTTCAGTGCTGTTGTATCTCCCTACTCAGCGCTTGATCATTTTAAAAATGTACTATTTCCCTTTGCACAATCTATCAAGCTTTAGATTGTGTTTATTTACCTGAGGTTTTCTAACACTGGCATCACAGAACCTGCCCTTTGACCAGTTTACTTTAAGGGGGCCTTGGGTGACAGACACAGTCAGTGTTTGTCCATCAACTGTGAATCCCACAAGGTGTCCTTCTCTGATTGGATGAAGGAAAGACTTTCCACTACAGTGGCCTGCCCTCCCTGACAATTCAAAGAGCAAGGCAGGCGGTCGGGTTCTCTCAGAAAAAAACAAGGAGATTCGAACTGGGCTGTCTGAAACTGTGAACATCACAGTTATCTGGGAGCTGGAGTCTTCGGGCCTCTGGTGACAGTGGATGAGAAAGCCTACTGCTCGGGAAAACACAAAGGAAACGTACACTTCCAAACATAAATTGAACTTCAACTGTCCGCAGGGTTAGACACCTCAAACCGCTCGGACAGAGGTGAAGCTCTCTTGCACAATGTCTTTTGATGTTGTCCCCTCGCTGCTGCTCTTCCTCTTTGTATTTGGGGCGTCCCACGCCTGCCTGCAGGACCCCGCAGAAGCCTACAGGTTCACGGGAGCTGTGAGCCGCCTGACCTACCCTGCTGTTGTTGTTTGTGAGTGGATTTTGACCCTATGTTGTTGTTAACCTCCAAAGTTACTTCATTCATTTACCATACTTGATCAAATGAACAATTATTTTGATAACTAACAAACAAAAAGATTGCTGTAAAAGGAGTTAATGGGAAACACTTCACTCGTTAATGCAGATTCAATGCTATTAATTCCATATATCTTCATATTCCAGAGGGTAATAACGTTTTTCTTCACTTATTCTCATTAAATATGGAAGTACTAATGAGTTACCAGTTGCTTTGGACTGTGAATACCCAGCTGTATGCAATGTGTCTGTCCTTAAACAGCATAGTGTAACATTCTGTATTTATGTGACCTACCTCAGCAGCCTCAGGGTGTAATTAGGGTCTGAGACCTAGGTCGCCATGAATCAAAACGTACTAGCAAAAATGCGGGGCTTAGAAATAAATGCTCATAACTCATCAACAATGTATCCATATATCACAGATTTTGGTGGATAGGTTCAGTCCGTCTTGGAGAATAGGCACACCAAAGCATTTTCATTTTGGACTATAGGGGGCGCCAAAAACACCACCAATTTATAACTCAAGAACGGATGGACGAATTTCTTTTTTTCTTCTTTACACATACTCTCGGGGTGACTATGAACTGAGATTTAAAGTGTCGCAACAAACGCAGAATGTGGGCGTGGCCTATACATTTTCTTTAAATTGCGATAGCATAAAATGAGCTTCGGATGCAAAACTTGGGACACACGTCAGAGTCCACGACCTTTACGACAATGTAAAAAAAAAACGTAATTTTTCAAAAAAACTGCTCACTAGCGCCCCCTATTGTGTGGTAGTCACATATAGTTTCTCAGAACTTCACGAATTTTGACATAAAGATTTCTCATGGAATTACGGACATATTTCTAATTAGCTTCCATTAGCCCCGCCCCCGAGAAAGTCGGCCATTTTGAAAAATGTGCGTTTTTCA
>NW_011356302.1:0-4897 GCF_000735185.1 Notothenia coriiceps
ACCGTTCTTGTGATCATCTTGACCCCACGGGGTGAGATCTTGCGTGGAGCCCCAGATCGAGGGAGATTATCAGTGGTCTTGTATGTCTTCCATTTTTTAATAATTGCTCCCACAGTGGATTTCTTCACACCAAGCTGCTTACCTATTGCAGATTCAGTCTTCCCAGCCTGGTGCAGGTCTACAATTTTGTTTCTGGTGTCCTTTGACAGCTCTTTGGTCTTGGCCATAGTGGAGTTTGGAGTGTGACTGTTTGAGGTTGTGGACAGGTGTCTTTTATACTGATAACGAGTTCAAACAGGTGCCGTTAATACAGTTAACAAGTGGAGGACAGAGGAGGCTCTTAAAGAAGAAGTTACAGGTCTGTGAGAGCCAGACATCTTGTTTGTTTGTAGGTGACCAAATACTTATTTTCCACCATAATTTGCAAATAAATTCTTTAAAAATCAGAAAATGTGATTTTCTGGATTTTTTTTTCTCATTCTGTCTCTCATAGTTGAGGTATACCTAGGATGAAAATTACAGGTCTCTCATCTTTTTAAGTGGGAGAACTTGCACAATTGGTGGCTGACTAAATACTTTTTTGCCCCACTGTATATTATTTAAATGATTATATGAGCATTTGATACGACACCTATGTGTAGATTATGTTTATGATTTTAGCACTGTTCAAGTTATTCTGATGGCAAACCGTGTTTATAGAAAACCGACTGCAGTGACACTGATCATAAGAGTACAAAAAGTCATTGTTGTGTGAGAATGTATTATCAGAGGTATTAAATGAAATACCATAATGATTTCCCTCACCTTGGGATCTTCACAGTTTCCCTCCAAGCTGATGCCACAACTCATGACCAGCGTCTTGTACACCTGGATGATGTCCCACGTGACGACCACACCTCCTGTTGGAGCGGTAGGCGTCCTGCTCAGACCGGCCTTCACCTGCTGCAGCCTCTCACTCACTGGCAAATCATCATCCAGAGGGGGAGGGGCCAGACTCGCGCTCAAACCTGAGGTGGAAAAGACATCAGAATCAGAATCAAGTTTATTGCCAGGTACATTTACACATTCAAGGAATTTGCTTTGGTGTCTAATGGTGCAAACATACACTTATAAGAAAATAAGTTGTATGTATGTGTGTGTATAATACCTTTGCTCTGCTCTTGCTGCAGAGACACGTAGTAGGCATCTCTTGCCCCCCAGCAGACAGACAGTCCAATCAACACCTGTCCATCCCTATCTATTATTGGAAACCCATCGTCCCTGTGGAGCCTCTGGTTAGCTGCTGATGCTGCACACACAACACAGGCATGGATGAGGACATTGCAAACAGCATGGGCTTTGCTTATAATGTTTAAAATGTATCATGTGTTAGATAACCATGCAAAAACACAAATGCAAGGGAGACTTGTCCAAGCAAAACTAGATATATTCAATCACTGGGTTAGCGCTTGGCAAAAACAGGTATCATATTTAACTGTCAGTTATCAATTACCTCTCTTATGTTTCCCTCCTATTTCCTCCTCAGTTTGATTACTGTGCTCCCTCTTCTCACAGGCCAAAGCCAGAGAGTACCGCTCCTTTGTTTTCCACTCATTGATGAAAGTGTTGAAGAGGCGCCTGTCACTTGCCACGTCTACAATGGAGAAGGCCCCTGAGCTGCTGGAACCGAGCGATGTATCCTGGGACAGCTGAAGTGAAAAGCCTTCATCAGTCACAGGTGATTCAGCATCAGAGGGGAGCTTCCCCCGGGGGGGCGGGGAAGCAGGACCTCCGGGAGGGCTTAGGTTCTGGTCACTGTGTAGCAAGAGTTTTGTTCTAGCCCTCGAGCGTGTAACAGTGTTGGGTTTCTGTCCCCGCTGGTGTCCGTGGGAGCGATCTGATGTAGAGTTAGGCTGTTCAGTGTCAGCTTCTGATCGATTTCTACTGTGTCCCGGGCCAGATGTAGGACATTTTGTGATCACTTGTTTTTGTAGCAGCCGAGTTGATGGAGTCGACTGTTTGATTGGCTTAGCGATGAGAGGTGACTGCACAGATGACGTCGTCATTTTTACTCTTGGTGTGACAGGTGGAGTTTCCTGAGTAGGGGGAATAAGATCACCGGCAGAGCCTGGTCTCTCCGTTACATTCTCACTGTCACGTTCCTCCCGAGAATCATTCTCAGCAACAACGGCTTTTGAATTTGCTCCTTTTCTCTCCACCTGTATTGAGGTCTGAGGTGGATCTGGAACTTCTGCTGTATTTGCAGCATGTTTGAGTGTATGGGTTGTCAGGTGGCCGGTTGTAGTGTTTTGCCAGGGCTGGTCAGACATACTAGGCCAGCGGTCAAAGATGTCTTGCAAACCAGGGCTGCAGTCAAAACAGCTTTCAGGTGCGTTTTGGACTTCTGGGTGATTTAAAACTGCCTTATCGAACAATACAGCATTCATTTCTCCTTTCTTTACGTGTGTCTCTCCTTGCTTCCCATGTTCATTGATCCTTTCCTGTCTCTTGCCTGGTTTATTGTCGCTCTGTGAATAACTATGCTGTTTATTTGTGTGTTTATTGCCTTGATTATTACTGGCGTTTTTCTTGTCATGCTCATTTTGATTTGTGGTAGTAGTTGTAGTAGTGGGTTGTGGCTTTGTCTGACGGAGTTTGGGTTGTGATTCTGACATCTGAACATTGTCTGTGTTGGGTTGCTGAGCTTTCTGACGAGTGGCCCCTTGAGTTCTCTCTGTGTGTTTGAGCAAGCACTGCCTCTCCAGAAAGTGTTCCCCCACCATCAGCGAGTCGCCCCACTCTGACAGGTTGAAGGAGGACTCGCCCCATTGGACCGCCTCCTGATTTTCAGCCTCCTGATTTGCGAGAAGCTCACTGCGTCTCTGCTCCTGGCACGATGGAAGAGGGTTTATGATCTCCTGGCCAACAGGCTCCTCTTCGTCTGATTGGTCGAGAGCAGCCAGCAGAGAGCTGTCGTACAGGCTGTCGAACAGGAAGCTACTGCTCCTGTTAACACTCTCAGAGGCAGCCTCCTCATCGCCGCCTTCATCCTTATCTTCGACTACATTATCCCCCCATGGACCAGGGGAATACTGTAAAAACAATATTTGATTTGTAAACCACTTGAACATGTACATAATATAAGAATAACATAATGGATTATTCTGGATACTCACCTGGTTGCTGGTGTTGAGAATGAGCTCCATTTGACTATCTGTGATAGAAACATTGAATCTTGGACATGCATCAACTGGGGCTTCAACATGTCCCTCATTATTGTCCTGATTGATTTCTACAGCTGTCTTTACCACATCCTCTATCATTTCTGTTTCTACTGTTTGACTCGTACCTCTATCAATCCCATCTCTGTGTTGGAATGCCGCTTGAACAATCATTCTTTCTGTCTGAGTGTCCAATTCAAAGCTGTCACCAAAACTCTCCTCTCCTTTTTTAACATCTCCCTCAGCTTCTCCTGCGTACAGCTCAGGAGATGAAAAGGTATCTACCTCTCCACCATCCATCCTTCTTCGCTTGGCCTCAGGAGAGAATAAGGGAACAGAGGCAGGAGAGACAATGAGGGGATTGTCTAACATATCTGCATCTGAAGGTGAAGAAATACCAGGAGGGGTTTTCTCCGAGGGGTCAGGCACACTAACCGCTGAAGTCACCTGGCCTGCAGGCGCTGAGGGTATTGAGTTCGATGTCTCTGCAGCCGCTACGTTATTTTGTAGGCTTTTGTCAGTTTGTATAGAGTTGAGGACTTTGCTTAAGGCTCTCGAGTGCATCAGTCTACGTGGGTGCACAGGTGAGGCAGCAAGGCCATCTGATGTCCTTACAGGAACGATGTGTTGTTCTTCTACTCGTGATACTGGAGCTCTAAACCGAGGAGGAGGCATAGGGGAGAGAGAGGGCTGAGGACGTAGCGTCGGTAGAGGCAGGGGGCTGGATATGATATCAGCTAGTTCCTGGGTCAGGCTCCTTTCAGGGACAGGACGGTTGGCCTGAGGACTCTCTGGTCTGATTGAGACAATCTCTTTACTCTTCTCTCCTTCTTTTTGCTCGCATTTCTTCTGCTCTTCCCCACCTTGCTTCGGCCTTGTCTGCTTTTGCCTTTCTCTTTTTTCATCTTCTGTATTGTTTGCCGTTAATATTTTGTCATTTGTCTCATCATTTTTTGTACCTTTGCTTCTTTCTACTTGCACTCCATTCATAGTGTTTCTGTTGTCTGTCCTATTTAATTGTCTGTGCTCCTCTGGTTTTCTGTTTACCACCCTGACTTGGAACTTTGACCCCTGCTCTCTTTTGTCTTTTTCTTTTTCTTCCTTCAGTTTGTTTTTCTCCTCACTCTTCTCTCCATGTCTTTCAATATCTCTACTTTTCTCAATCTTGTCTCCTTGCTGGGGACCTTTGTTGTTGTCAACCTGTGCTTCATGTGAGCTCAAAGCTGATGCAGTTGAGGTGTCTGAGTCGTCAGGGCTGTTTACGGCAGGAGCTCCAGGAGGAAGGGTTGTCGGGTCCCACTGAACTCCTAAGCGGGCCAGGTCTTCCTGAAGGAGGAGCCTCGCTTCAGAAACAATCTCAACGGCGGCCTCCTGTTCCGTCAGGGCCCGACCCCCGGTGACCCAGACGCAGCGGAGGCTCCGTCTCTCTGCTGCCTCCACCTCACTCTCATCCACTGCACGCTTAGAGCTGAGGAACAAAGACAGACCGGGAAAAATGTGCTTTTCATCTGGGGTCATGTTTTCACATTGTATTTGCTGTAAAGTGTCCTTACTGTAGGGTATTTTGTATTATATGTACAGCACTTTGGCTGGACCAAAAATCGTTTTAAAATGTATAAATAAAACTTGATTTGATCACCATGACCTGTTCAAAATAAAAGGAGTTGGTGTATTTTAAAATAGTGTTGTCAAGAGTA
>NW_011356303.1:0-1854 GCF_000735185.1 Notothenia coriiceps
GCACTACAGGGAAGAGGGAAAGTATTTGGTTTTTGAGATTATTAACCATATGTGTGCCATTTTTAGTAGTTCAACAGATCTTATGCCATGTTTGACTACTGTTTTGACCACTGTCCATCCCCCACTCAGCAACTTGTTTTTACGGCACATTTCACAGGATTTGAACATGGCATCAGTAATGTGCCATTAAGGCTCAGAGATATCCAGTGTTCAAATATCAATAACTCATTCTGCAATTGCCTCGAATGAGTTGCACATATATATATATTTGTATTTGGGATTGTGGGAAACAGTATTTCGATCTCTCTGTCTGTACACACAAACTGAAAGATTGACAATAAGGTTGTCTTTGACTAAACGGCACATTGTTTTCGAACCACTGGTGAAAGCATGTGTCTGAAAGCTTGTGAGTGTGTGTGTGTGTGTGAGTGTGAGTGTGAGTGTGAGTGTGAGTGTGAGTGTGAGTGTGTGTGTGTGTGTGTGTGTGTGTGTGTGTGTGTGTGTGTGTGTGCTATTGTGTCTCGGGTGCCCCAGAGTACCTTTGAGAGGGGGGAGTGTGAGGGGGGAGAGCGGGCGCCCGTAGGCCTCGGTCTGTCCCGGGCCCTCGGGCTCTCCTGAGGAGCCCTGCAGCGCCGACACACTCTTTCCTGCGTAAACGTTCTCCAGCTCCGTGTAAACACCTGTCATCTACGGGTGGAGGCATGGTCAGCTGTTAGCACACACATCGCCGCGCACATCCCCTTTGAAGGTCCGCTGGATTTTGCACTCGCAGCACGACCTTCAAATGATGTGAGGCCAGAAAGCACAGATAACATGAAAGCTAGCAGGTATACCTACATGGTTGAGGTCAGGGGACTCGGGGAAGGAGGTCCCGTCTCCTGACTGCCTCTCCTCCGGGCTCCCGGATTCATCCACATGTATTCCTAAAGCACAACAAGGCATGAAGAGTGACACATGGACTTCCATCCACCCTCCCAGAGAGGAGAGAGGATGAAGCAGAGGTAAACAAGGTGGTGGAGGAACAATGGCGATTGAAAAGCATGAATGAAATCTGCTGGAGATATCACTACGTGTCCTTCAGAGAGCTTGAACATTCTAGAAAGCTGAGATATGAGGAGTTATTCTATGAATGTATGGTGGCCATCTCTTGTAGCCTCCATACATCCACAGAGGATTTACTGAGCACACTATCTTTCCAACAGTTACAGACGTTCACACCTGGGAGCTGACAGGTGCAAACACTGCCTTATTAGTGACTGGGTTTCCGATGCCTTGCCTGAGGGAATATGAGCAGTTCAGTTCCTGCTGAAGGAAGCTGCTTTGCTGTCTCAGACTTTCTTAGTTTGTCGAGTTATTCAACTAAAAATACGATTACATTATACTGAATCTATAGGGAAGATGAGTTTTTATTACAAAACCAAATAACATATTATCTTTACCGTTTTAATTGTTGTTAAACTTTTAAAAACTTTTTTGGGTCACCCGGGTGGAGTGGCAACAAGTTGTAACCACAACGCTGACGAATCATCACCTATAAAGTCAATATCGCAATAATATTCTGTAGCAATTAAAAAATAATTGTCCTAATATAAATTATCAACTGGGGAAGCTTCACGGTTATATCAATTAGATGATATTGGTTTCTACGGAAGAGGATTAGGGCCACATGATTTTTTTTTTGGGAGGATTTTTTTGTTCTGAGAAAAAAGTCAGAATTTTTCTCAGAATTCTGACTTTAATCTCAGAATTCTGACTGTTTTCTCAGAATTCTGACTTTTTCCTCAGAACAAAAAAACATAATTTCTTTTGGTAGAAAAAAGTCAGAATTCTGAGATTAAAGTCAGAATTCTGTAC
>NW_011356304.1:0-2803 GCF_000735185.1 Notothenia coriiceps
CAGCAGATTACGTTCTTTGCTCATTGTTTCATATCCACGTCTTGTCTCACTATTTGCCCTACAACAACTTGCCCAGTATATGTGTCTAACATCAGAATGTGTCTCTACTCCTGATATCAGACATCGTAACTTCAGAAGTAACTACAGTGAGATATAGGCTCTGGTTTTTAGACAATGCATCATCTTGTTCAGTCAAAACATCTTATTTTGAGTTGTATTTCAGATGAAACTGATATTTATTTACGTAACTATTAGAAAATCACCAACTATCATCAGAACACAGAAACGTTCTGAGCATGTGCGGCTTATTGAAACAACATCTCCTGATTCTGGTCAAATATAGTTCAACATGAGTTCTCCTGATAATTACAAAATCTGATTTCTCTAAATATCCGTTCTTATTTCTAGAGATCTCACCAAGCTAATGTTCACTTGATCTATTGGCAGATCTTTGAACTGATTTCAAGTGAAAACACCTTGATTTCTTTCTTGTTTAACTTGTTTTTGGAGCAGCTCTTGTTCCAGTGTGCGTGGCCCTCCTTCATGTGTTCCTTGTGTTTGCCGCTCCGTGTTCTCCATAATCCAGTCTCACTGTTCCCTCTCTTGTTTCCATGTGCAAACTAAACACAGATTTTCTCCGGAGGGACAGCAGAGAACCGTCCATCTGTGCCTCCATCCATGCCTCCAGCACTGTCCTCAGAAAGTGGCCAAAAGAGACTTGCAAAATAATGTCTGCTTCTCAGCGCGCAGCAGGTTTTCATTTCCTTTGTAAGTCGTCTGTGTGAACCAGCAGAGATCATACCGGGGTTAAGCAGCCGGTGTGAAGGAGAGAGTCTCCCACTTTGCAATAGCAGCTACTGTAATGGATATCAGGCACATTACTGTTGAGTTAAAGCTGGTTGCATGCATGATGTTTGTCAAAGATTGGGCCTCGTGCATTCAGAGACTCAACACATTCCCTCGATCGAATCCATCCTTTGTTTTCTTTCTCAGAGCAATGATCGTGTTGTGCTTGTTTTTATACAGTTCCTATTTGAACTGTAATAGCTTTTTCCCCCGTGCCATCAGACTGCTGAATATTAAGTAGACCAGTAACAGAGATTACATTACGCTGTTTAAAGCGCACATATTTTCTATTAGTATGTCTATTTGATTTATATGCATAGTAAGTCTTTATATTTTAAACACACACTTTATTTTTAATCTTATCAGCACCCGTCACTATTATTTATATATATGTACAATTTTAGCACGTTTTTTTTTGTCCTGTTCCTGTAAGCCAGTTCAACGAAATGTCGTTTTAATAGTTCAGTCTGTGTCTTGTTGAAATGACTCTAAAGTATCTCTAAGTCTATTTTGAGATTTCTGGGATGAAATTCTGAAAATATTTGTACATTTTTTCGAAAACCTTGCAGCATGAATCCCAGCTTTTTGCATCACATCTCAGTCTGTTTTGTTTCATGCATGTATACTCATTAGATGAATAGCTTCCTGTCACCCCCCCCCCCCATGGCGACACCATACAGGCCACCGCAGTGCTGCCACCGGTCTGAGCTGCAGCACCAAAGACCCTTTCTTTGCATCTCTATTATTATTCTCACTTCCTCTTTTTGCTTCATGCGTGGCTTTCATCCAAGCTGATCCAATCACCTCGCAGCAAAGTGGACCTGGTGCACATGGGGAGTGTATATGAAGTCAGGGATGCCCCCATCACCTCAGTTAAAGAAAAAGTGACTCTACATGAATCACCACGATGGATAAAAGGATTCGGAGCTCAAACAGTCAGCGTTTGTCCCCCTTTGTCATCTCCTCCCCTGGCAGAGGTGATTAACATTTCACTCACGTCCAATTCAAAGTTCAGGCTTATGGATGAGGAGGAGGAGGAGGAGGAGGAGGAGGAAGGGAGGAGGGAAGAGGGAGGGAGGGAAGAGGGAGGGAGGGAGGATGAAGCAAAACCCCCCAAACACTCATGTCAGGCCGGTGTCTCCTAACAGCTTTCTGCATGTGAATGTGAAGCGAGCTGCCTGCTTAGGATGGAGGGAAGGAAAGGATGAAAGGAGGGATGGAGCAACACTTTAGGGACACTTCATGTTGCCTGAATGCAACAGCCTCCTCTCCACACATCACCACACGGAGCAGAATGATAATCAGACGTGAGGTCGAGTTTCTTTCTCCACAGAGGATGCACAGAAACTCTTCCCTAATGCAAGCTGCTCTCCGGCACAGCCAAAAGGAAAAGGTGATGTCTTACCGATGTGAATGATGGAGTCTGCGCTCACTGTGTTGCATTGCAATATCCACAGGGAATGAAACAACAATGTCAGCATTTCCATCTCCAGCTCGAGCCCAAAAGGCGCATCCACGGATCCACCGCGCTAAATTATCAGCTGATCGTTTGCTCTCCAGTGAAATCCAAAAGAAGCGCTGCGTAAAAAAAAGAAGAAGAAGCGGCGGAAAGAGGAGGCGAGTGAAATCACCGTAATCCCAAACTGTTGTAGAAGAAGAAGAACTACAAGAACAAGAAGGCTAGTAGAAAAAAGAAAGATGCTTCCAGGGCTCCGCGGAGAATAAGCAACCCGGAGTTAGAGCGCAGGGAAGCGGGGAATATGAGAGAAGACGCCGGGGGGAGGGTTCGCTTCAGATCCGCCAGACGAGCAGCTCTGACTCTCCAGCTCCGAGTCTGAGACACACTGCACACTGCGGAGGAGGAGGAGGACGGACTCTCTCTCTCCCTCTCTCTCTCTCTCTCTCTCTCTCTCTCTCTCTCTCTCTCTCTCTCTCTCTCTCTCTCTCTCTCTCTTTC
>NW_011356305.1:0-3539 GCF_000735185.1 Notothenia coriiceps
ACGTACGTAAGTTACGTACGTACGTACTACTACGTACACACACACACACACACACACACACACACACACACACACACACACACACACACACACACACACACACACACACACACACACACACACACACACACACACACACACACACAAACATCTGTGTGTTTTGAGGCTATGACACAGAGTTCAAACTGTGTAATTCTGGCCACAGATCCAGTCTCCTGCTGCAGGAAGAGGAATAGCTCCCTTTCTAAATGCAGTAAATTGTAAGTGGCTCTTCCGGAGATGCCGACTCTCAGACGGGAGGAAGCATCAGTTGATGTAAAGAGAATGGCAGACATCTGACTCAGCATCTGGTGAAGTTACACGACTATAAGAGGAAACTATTTTGATTGTCATTCTCTGCCTGATTGACATATTGCAGCCTCGAATCAACATCAAGCGTTACGCATATCAGTACTGGCTTTGCTTCTGTCGCACTCACGAATCCCAAACATCTATCAAAACATCAATTGATCTATAATCGTATTGACCAGCCTCGGCTTATTTTAAGGCAGTATGACGCAGATGCAGTGGAAGTAACATTTCAATATCCCAACCCTAGACAATAACACTTACCATTCCTTAACGAACCACTGAAGTACCAATTAGGTTTGCTAATGAATCACTACGTTAATCGACTTTAAATTAACTGACAATTTGATCATAAATATATTTTCACTAATTAAACGAAATAGCTCAAGCTTATATATTTATTTACGAATAAAGGGGAACATTTGAAGTCATATTTTGGCAACCTGATTAACGTAAGTCCAATTTTAGCTCTCATTTTGCTCTGTTTTGGTCTCCTCCACCCAATGTATGTCTCTTTGCAGCTAAAAGCTTCACTACTTTCACCACTGTCTTGTTGGACATGGGTTTTTAGAGAATTTCGTTTCTGCTAAATCAAGGTTATGGAGAGAAGTGATTCAAAACAGTAACTTTGCAAAACGAGAAGGAGTTAAAATAAGCTAAAAACTAAGAGGAACTGCGGGATGGGTTTTAATTTCCTGTGGGTTTGTCATATCATCTCTTGTTTACATAACAAAATAGTGTTCCCTTATTGTAAATTAATCAAAATATTCATTCATCACAATAATCATTTCTTGTTGGATGGAAACAGAATGAAAATATTTAGTTAAGAACTCATTTGATATTGACTTACTTGCCATCATTTTATAAACAGAGTAGTACACAGCTGCTTAGTACTCGAGGAAAAGTGGTGCAATATGTGGTATGGCCTTTAGGATCGGGAACAAACATTATGTAACAGCCCAACAAATGACCCACTAGGGAATAATTGACAATAACAAGCCAGTGTTTCTAAGAATTAGACTCTTAAACCGTGGCATTTCCTCAGTATAAACTTCAACATAACTAAATGGAGTTCAGGAAACTGATATTAACACTGTGTTGGAACCTGGTTCCTGTTTCAGTAGACACTTTTCGTCACCTCTGAATTGAAACCTCACCACATCTGTCTTTTTCTTTTGGTGTGGCAATCCTACCAAATGCGCTTTCTCTGAATTAGCTTTCATTCCCTGGTAAACAAATCAACATCCTTGCACTGTGGCAAGTGCAACATGAGCTGTGTGGTCCTCCAGCCCTTACATTATAAGGACATTTGCAATAATCCTGCAGCATTACCCAGCAATAACCCTGCTGTGTTTGGCCTTATTAGCCGAGAACAAATCCATCCGTCTCTTGAAGTGAACTTTCAGAGCTCTAAAGCTGTCGTTTCCGCCTCTAAGGAGCACTATTTGGCAAACATATAGTGCGAGGAATTCCACCAATGAGCCTGGACCTCAGATTAGTGACATGCTTGTAATGGCTGGTGTGTGTGTGTGTCCGTCTGTCTGTCTGTCTGTCTGTCTGTCTGTCTGTCTGTCTGTCTGTCTGTCTGTCTGTCTGTCCGTCTGTCTGTCTGTCTGTCTGTCTGTCCGTCCGTCCGTCCGTCCGTCCGTCTGTCTCGTCTGTCTGTCTGTCTGTCTGTCTGTCTGTCTGTCCGTCTGTCTGTCTGTCTGTCCGTCCGTCCGTCCGTCCGTCCGTCTGTCTGTCTTGAAGACCTTCCCATCTGCGTCACAGGCTGCTCGTGAGTCTGTCAGATGTTTGTGCTCACCTCCTCTCATCAAATGCATGTGTTTCATTTGAGTATAAAAGTGTGTGTTCATTACTTCCTCGTATTCATTTTCCTTTCATCTTCCCAATTTATGCAACTAGACCTGTGTTCTCAATTCAATTCAAAAAGCTTTATTGGCATGACCATCATGACACACAGTATTACCTAAGCTTTGTTCAATTATGATATCTATACTTAAATATTCATAAACATTTTGAACAAAAACAGAAAATGAAAAAAATTCTGTACAAGGAAAAGAAAAGACTTTTTGAACAAGAATTAGAAAAATATTAAAATAATAATTTAAAAAAATCATATAGCACAATAATAAGAACATACAAATAAAATGATGATGTAACAGCACTGCTACAGAATCTTTTATTATTTCAATCTCCAGCATCGAAGGCTGTCCTAAGGTATTACGCCCATTATTCTCTGGTCTGCGTTTGCTGAATAATTGAAGTAAACGATGCATTTATTTTCTTCCTGTCGGTGAATGATCTGCCTTAATGTGAGCTCAAAACAACCAGCTGTGAAAGTTGTATTTCCGCTGGCTTAATGTGGTCATAATAAGCAGCTCCCATGTGACTGTGGCGTGTGTTTTTCTGTTAGAGCTTGTGTTTACATGACAGCCGACCAGGAAGGGAAGTGACGCAGGAAGCAGGCTGCAGACATTGTACCGCTGCAGAGAGAAAGACACAGAGAGAGGGAGGAGGGAGGAGGGAGGAGGGGGGAGGAAAACCACAGACAGATAAAAGAGTAAGACAGGAACGAAAAGAAACTAATGAGCGATCACTTTCTCCGTTTCTGCAGGATCATCGCAGCCAGAATCCACCAGAAAGCAACGGTGAAAAATGAGTCAGTGACTGCGTAGGTTGGGCTTTGGTGCGCATTTGATTATGAAATGTGTTTACCCTCGGCTCACTATTAAAGTAATGACACAGGCTTTTGTTTGTCCAGAGCTTTGCCTGTTCCAGCTCTCCCTGGTTGCTATCCACACACTGCGGCACACTCAAACTTTCTTGGCTCGTTACACGACTTTCGTAAAAGCTTCGGTAATGGACACTGCTCAAATATTTTCCTGTGGCAAATACTGGGCTTTCTCAATGCAGTTGTGGGATGTAGTGAAGTACATTTAATCCAATATCATACTTAAGTACGTTTCCAGGGTACTTGTACTTGTGTATTTTCATTTTCTGATACTTCTACTACTCCACTACAATTTGGAAGCCAATATTGTCGTTTTAACTCTATTTATTTTACTTTTGCTTTGTTTCTCTCATACTGTCTGTGCTGCAGAACCTCTTTTCAGCCTCTGTCTGAAACCAGAGCCCAGTCTGCTCTGATTGGTTAGCTGGACGGCTCTGTTGTGATTAGTCAACCGATT
>NW_011356306.1:0-3432 GCF_000735185.1 Notothenia coriiceps
GAGGGGAAATTAGAGTATTGAGAAACCTCTATTGTGTTCACCTGTTGCCCTTGTGTTTCCGCCTCCCCTGCCCAGCTGTGTCTTGTCCTGTGATTACCCTTCTGTGTATTTAGCCTTGTCTTCCTCTTTGCTCCATGTTTGGTCGTCGTCTTTTTGTCCTGGATAACTGTCTGTCCATGCTTGTGTGTTTGTCTCCTGCCTGTCTGTGAGTGTGTCTCCTGCTTGTCTGTGAGTTTGTCCTCTGCTTGTCTGTGAGTTTGTCCCCTGCTTGTCCTTGAGTTTTGTTCTTGTGTTATCCGATTAGTTGTTTTAATAAAGCTCGCCTTTTGTTAATACTTCTTGGTTTTTTTCTGCGTTTGGGTCCTCATACCAGAACCCTGACACTTGGCTATCTCTAAAGGAAAATCTGACAGGAATGTGAAAGCTACATGTATATATGTGTTATGACAGTTTAAATGCTCATACACACGCGTGTTTAAGAATGTGAGAGGGACATGTGAACCCCTTACCCACACTGAAATCATCTGGTAGTTTTCCATAAAATCTAAATCTATTTTCTTTGTGCATTATGACATTATATCAAGAGGTCAGCAACGTCATCTAAAGCTATCAATTCAAAGTGGCAAGAAACAGACCATCAATAAAACTACTGACGCACCTCTTAAATGTTCATATCACACAGTGGTGGCTGAATGCTGTGTGCTGGATTGTAGAGGGATTCAATGATACTTTCTAGGTGAAATCAGAATATAAAAATATAAATGTTATTGAAGTTCAGATAAGTGTTAAAGTGTTCCAAACTAGCTCATTCTAACTAGGTTTCAACATGTTAATTAAATTAACCTACTGATTATAATTCACACAATTTAACTATCATTTTGAAGAATTTCATGAAACATACCAGTACCAATTCAAGAACTAGAATAATAGCAGAATTTACCCTTCAGTCTGGTGGAAGGAAATGAGAACGGACGCACAGCATCGTGTGGCATCTGCAAATAAGTATTGGGTGTGGGAGGGTTAGGGAGAGAAAATAAATCATGTGCATATTAAAATTAAAATAATAACATTTTAAGAAAAAGTCTTTAAGTGAAATTTAGTGGGCCCTTCATACCATCAGTTAGGCATTTAATTCCTTCTGGCAGCTCTTACTCATGATGCTGGCCTCACATCACATATGCTCAGCTCTACTGTCCTCCATGCAATTTACAGAATGTTTTTAAAGCTGGGGGTGGGCATGAAGGCAGTTCATAGAGACGGAGACATAATACAAATAAGTACTTGTTGAGTTAATTTAGGCCTTGTATCTAATTCACCAGCACTAACCATGATCTTGCTTAAGTGAATATATCTGCACTTTCCTTGATGTTCAGAGTTTGAATCTTTATGGTTTTTGCACTTATTGTAAGTTGGATAAATGCGTCAGCTAAATAAGATAAGATAAGATAAATGATATGTAATGCAAATAATAGTTTGAAAAAATAGTTTGTTAAACTATAAAACAAATGCAAATAAACAACCCAGTCTCACTGCATTTATTGTTATAGTCACAACATTTAATCTATTGATTCGTGTTCACCAACATGATTTTCCCCTTTTTTTTTGAGCGAGCTGAGCGCTGGTTCCAGAGGCAGAGGACGACCACTGCTGCGCTTCAAGGATGTCGTAAAACGTGACATGAAGGCCCTGGACATCGCGACGGACAGCTGGGAGAGGCTGGCGGAGGAACGGACGAAGTGGCGTCAGCAGCTGCGCGAAGGTGGTAACAGACTTGACAAAGACTGCGTGGACTTGCTCAAAAACGTGGACATACTGTATCTCTCTGATTGCACTGTACAATCTCTAGTAGATTTTCTTGCCAATAATGTTTCGTGCCTGCACCACGTCTTTTTGTCCGGTCGGGTCTTGGAAGACCGGTAGCTGTGTGGTTCATAAAAACATTTTCTTACTCAATATCAAGCCACCATTAATGTTTTTATTTTAAATCGTATAATGTCTGACTTTTTTTGCCATCCGTGAGGAAAATAAATGGGGCTCGGAGCCTCAGAATACTGCAATCTGTATTTTTTTAAATATATTTTTTCCTTCTAATTTATTATTCTTTTATAAATAACAAACTGTTATTTATTCAACAATAACACACAATTATCCTTGTTTTTATTTATTTGTTTAATTCTATAATATCTGGCTTTTTTGCCGTCCGCCATGGCTCTTTCCCCACCCTCGGGTGCTATTTCCTGCTCTACCTGTCTCATGTTTGGTTACTTCCCTACCTCCTTTACTGGTATACCGATACATTTATTAAATGCAGTGGCGAACCGTCAGGGCCTTCAAGGTATTCAGAGAATACACTCAGATAAAACAAAAAATCGATTTAATTATATAAATAAAATAAATAAATGAGAATCGTATCTGTGTTGTTGATCTGTAATATTACAGTGTTACGTTGATTTGTTTGTCCTTGTCGGACGATGTACTACGCATTTCAGTGGTTTTGTGTTAGAAAAGAAAGCAACCAATCAGATCTTGTCCTTCAACCAAGGTATTCTACATCCTTGATCGAATGCCCTGGCCGTTGCACTGAATGAGAGCGTACGTTTGGACTGACAGTTTGATCAACCAATCATATATTGATTTGTAGCCAATGGGCGTATTCTTTCAGAGTTTCCCTCGGTTCCAGGGTACTCTAGAAGGCCCGCTAGTTAACTGGCTCGAGACAGAGGATAAATGAATGCGACGAAGCAATTCATGCCGTTTTATTGTTTTTAACGTTGAAATGACAAGTGCAACAGGTGAAGATGAAGTTGTTGCGAGTACCCTTTTCAAGACGACACTTCAGTGAAAAGACGGACATTATAACGCCGGGGGGCGTGTCTACAGAAGGTCCAGTTATAGACACGGTTCGCCACTGCGATTTGAGATCCATTCCACTATATGTATATTGACTTTCTTTATTACTTTATTAAATACAAACTTAGTCCATGAATCATTTATCAGTTTCTCTAGAGGGAATTCGAGTTTCCTCCCCACCACAGAACAGTCTGTCTCTGAAGCTGCAGACTTTGGACTTGCTCTTAAATCTGCTCTTACAACTGTATTTGATCTAATTGTCCACATGCTGCCGGGACGCGAGTAAACCACACTGTACATTTATATCCAATCCAATATGTAATATTCCATTCCTCACATACTTATGTATGATATCCTGCTGTAATGTCGTCACTGCACATTTGTAATTCAACATTTCTACTGTGTACATTTATAGCTGGTTTGTGAAGCACTTAGTGTGAGATGGAAAGTGCTATAAATACATTTGTATTTCCACATTAATTTTTTTAATGTTATTTTATTTCTTTTGAGATGTTTACATTTTGGATTATTTATTTCTAGTCTTTTAATGTCTCTAATGTGATGCCTTGTCTTTGTATAGTC